>NW_028319856.1:45000-55000 GCF_062004578.1 Staurois parvus
CCTCCTCTTCTTCCTCTTCTTCTTCTTCATCTTCTTCTTCATCCTCTTCTTCATCCTCTTCTTCTTCCTCCTCTTCTTCTTCATCCTCTTCTTCTGCCTCTTCTTCATCTTAATCTTCTTCTTCATCCTCTTCTTCATCTTCCTATTCCTCTTCCTCTTCTTCTTCCTCTTCTTCTCTTTCCTCTTCTTCTGCCTATTCTTCTTCTCTTCGTCTTCCTCTTCTTCATCCTCTTCTTCCTCTTCTTCTTCTTCCTCCTCCTCTTCTTCTTCCTCCTCTTCTTCAGCCTATTCTTCTTCTTCCTCCTCTTCTTCTTCTTCTTCATCCTCTTCTTCTTTTTCATCCTCTTCTTCTTCTTCATCCTCTTCTTCCTCTTCTTCTTCCTCTTCTTCATCCTCTTCTTCATCCTCTTCTTCTTCATCATCCTCTTCTTCTTCTTCCTCTTCTTCTTCCTCTTATTCATCCTCCTCTTCTTCTTCCCTCTCCTCTCTTCTTCTTCCTCCTCCTCTTCTTCTTCATCCTCTTCTTCTTCTTCATCCTCTTCTTCTTCATCATCCTCTTCTTCATCATCCTCTTCTTCTACTTCCTCTTCTTCATCCTCACCTTCATCCTCTTCTTCATCCTCTTCTTCTTCATCATCCTCTTCTTCTTCTTCATTCTCTTCTTCATCCTTTTCTTCTTCTTAATCCTCTTCTTCTTCTTCATCATCCTCTTCTTCTTCATCATCCTCTTCTTCTTCACCCTCTTCCTCTTCTTCCTCTTCCTCTTCTTCATCCTCTTCTTCTTCATCATCCTCTTCTTCATCTTCTTCTTCTTCCTCTTCCTCTTCTTCATCCCCTTCCTCGTCTTCTTCCTATTCTTCTTCCTCCTCTTCTACTTCCTCTTCTTCATCCTCTTCTTCATCCTCCTCTTCTTCTTCTTCCTCTTCTTCTTCCTCTTTTTCTTCTTCTTCCTCTTTTTCTTCTTCTTCCTCCTCCTTTTCTTCTTCTTCCTCCTCTTTTATTCTTCTTCCTCTTCTTCATCCCTCTTCTTCTTCTTCATCCTCTTCTTCTTCTTCATCCTCTTCTTCTTCTTCCTCTTCTTCATCCTCTTCTTCTTCATCCTCTTCTTATTCTTCAAACTCTTCTTATTCTTCAATCTCTTCTTTTTCTTCAAACTCTTCTTCATCCTCTTCTTATTCTTCATCCTCTTCTTAATCCTCTTCTTCTTCTTCATCATCCTCCTTCTTCTTCCTCTTCTTCTTCCTATTCTTCTTCCTATTCTTCTTCTTCTTTCTCTTCTTCATCCTCTTCTTCTTCTTCATCCTCTTCTTCTTCCTCTTCTTCTTCCTCCTCTTCATCCTCTTCTGCTTTTTCTTCATCCTCTTCTTTTTTTTTCCTCTTCTTTTTGTCTTCCTCTTGCAGGTCACTGCTCATGCGCAGATTTTTTTATCTGTAAAAAGATTGGCCGATTTGCCCATCATTGCCGCGAAAATCGGCCGATTTTTTTCCAACTTTCCCGATACATAAAAATCTGACAAATACCGAATAACAGCCAAAAGATTAGCCCACTAACGATCCAAAAATTTGCCGATTTTATTTTCGGCCGAAAAATCGGCCGATAATCGACCCATCTATGGCCTGCATAAGAATCGAGGTCCTAGGAGCAAGGAGAGGACCCGATAGGCGTCCGAAGACCGCCTGCATGGCTCTTCTTCATCCTCTTCTTATTCTTCATCTTCTTCTTCATCCTCTTCTTCTTCATCATCCTCCTTCTTCTTCCTCTTCTGCTTCCTATTCTTCTTCCTATTCTTCTTCCTTCATCCTCTTCTTCTTCATCCTCTTCTTCATCCTCTTTTTCTTCTTCTTTCTCCTCTTCTTCTTCTTCCTCCTCTTCTTCTTCTTCCTCTTCTTCCTCCTCTTCTTTTTCTTCCTCTTCTTCATCCTCTTCTACTTCATCCTCTTCTTCTTCTTCATCCTCTTCTTCTTCTTCATCCTCTTCTTCTTCTCACCCTCTTCTTCATCTTCATCCTATTCTTCATCCTCTTCTTCATCCTCTTCTTTTTCTTCTTCTTCGTCCTCTTCTTCCTCTTCTTCATCCTCTTCTTCTTCTTCATCCTCTTCTTCTTCCTCTTCTTCATCCTTTTCTTCTCCTTCATCATCCTCTTCTTCATATTCTTCTTCTCCCTCGTCTTCTTCCTCTTCTTCATCCTCTTCTTCTTCCTTCCTCTTCTTCATTCTCTTCTTCTTCTTCCTCTTCTTCTCCTCTTCTTCTTCCTATTCTTCTTCTTCATCCTCTTCTTCATCCTCTTCCTTCGTCATCATCCTCTTCTTCCTCTTCTTCATCCTCTTCTTCGTCTTCATCCTCTTCTTCTTCTTCCTTTCTTCTTCTTCTTCATCCTATTCTTCTTCTTCATCCTCTCTTCTTCTTCCTCCTCTTCTTCCTCTTCCTCTTCTTCATCCTCTTCTTCTTCTTCTTCCTCCTCTTCTTCCTATTCTTCTTCCTATTCTTCCTCTTCTTCTTCGTATTCTTCATCCTCTTCTTCTTCGTATTCTTCTTCTTCTTCTTCATCCTCTTCTTCTGCTTCTTCTACTTCTTCTGCTTCTTCATCATCCTCTTCTTCTTCTTCATTCCTCTTCTTCTTCTTCATCCTCTTCTTCTTCCCTCTTCTTTTTCATCCTCTTCTTCATCTTCTTCATCCTCTTCTTCAGCTTCTTCATCCTCTTCTTCATCTTCCTCTTCTTCATCCTCTTCTTCTTCATCATCCTCTTCTTCTTCTTTATCCTCTTATTCTTCATCATCCTCTTCTTCTTCATCCTCCTCTTCATCCTCTTCTTCCTGTTCTTTATCCTCTTCTTCTTCATCATCATCATCCTCTTCTCTTCTTCATCATCCTCTTCTTCCTCTTCTTCATCCTCTTCTTCTTCATCATCCTCTTCTTCATCCTCTTCTTCTTCATCTTCTTCATCCTATTCTTCTTCTTTATCCTCTTCTTCATCTTCTTATTCCTCTTCCTCTTCTTCCTCTTCCTCTTCTTCATCCTATTCTTCTTCTTCTTATTCCTTCCTCTTCTTCATTCTCTTCTTCTTCTTCCTCTTCTTCTGCCTATTCTTCTCCTCTTCTTCTTCTTCCTCCTCTTCTTCTTCTTTTCTTTTCTTCATCCTCCTCTTTCTTCTTCTTCTTCATCATCCCTCTTCTTCTTCTTTTTCATCCTCTTCTTCTTCATTCTCTTCTTCTTCTTCTTCTTCTTCTTCTTCTTCTCCTTCTTTGTCCTCCTCTTCTTCATCCTCATCTTCTTCTTCCTCTTCTTCTTCATCCTCTTCTTCTTCATCCTCTTCTTCTTATTATTCTTCATCCTCTTCTTCATCCTCTTCTTCTTCATCCTCTTCTTCTTCCATCCTCCTCTTCATCCTCTTCTCCTTCTTTGTCCTCTTCTTCTTCATCCTCATCTTCTTCTTCCTCTTCTTCTTCATCCTCTTCTTCTTCCTCTTCCTCTTATTATTCTTCATCCTCTTCTTCATCCTCTTCTTCTTCATCCTTCTTCTTCATCCTCTTCTTCATCCTCTCTTCATCCTCTTCTTCTTCTTCATCATCCTCTTCTTCTTCTTCACCCTCTTCTTCTTCTGCTTCCTCTGCTTCCTCTTCTTCTTCTTCTTCATCATCATCCTCTTCATCATCAACTTCTTCTTCCTCTTCCTCTTCTTCATCCTCTTCTTCATCCTCTTCCTTTTCTGCTTCCTCTTTTCTTCTTCTTCTTCTTCCTCCTCTTTCTGCTGCTTCCTCTTCTTCATCCTCTTCTTCATCCTCTTCTTCTTCTTCTTCATCCTCTTCTTCTTCTTCTTCATGCTCTTCTTCTTCTTCCTCCTCTTCCTCTTCTTCATCCTCCTCTTCTTCTTCCTCCTCCTCTTCTTCATCCTCTTCTTCTTCATCCTCTTCTTCATCCTCTTCTTATTCTTCATCTTCTTCTTCATCCTCTTCTTCTTCATCATCCTCCTTCTTCTTCCTCTTCTTCTTCCTCTTCTTCTTCCTATTCTTCTTCTTCCTCTTCTTCATCCTCTTTTTCTTCTTCTTCCTCCTCCTCTTCTTCTTCTTCCTACTCTTCTTCTTCTTCCTCCTCTTCTTCTTCCTCTTCTTCTTCCTCCTCCTCTTCTTCTTCTTCTTCCTCTTCTTTCATTCTCTTCATCATCCTCTTTTTCTTCTTCCTCTTATTCATCCTCCTCTTATTCCTCCTCCTCTTCTTCTTCATCCTCTTCTTCATCCTCTTCTTCTTCATCCTCTGCGTCTTCCTCTTCTTCTTCTTCCTCTTCTTCATCCTATTCTTCTTCTTCATCCTCTTCTTCATCCTCTTCTTCATCTTCTTATTCCTACTCCTCTTCTTCCTCTTCTTCTTCCTCTTCTTCATCCTCTTCTTCTTCTTCCTCTTCTTCATCTTCTTCTTCCTCTTCTTCTGCCTATTCTTCTTCCTCTTCTTCATCCTCTTCTTCTTCTTCCTCCTCTTCTTCTTCTTACTCCTCTTCTTCTTCCTATTCTTCTTCTTCCTCCTCTTTTTCTTCTTCCTCTTCTTCATCCTCTTCTTCTTTTTCATTCTCTTCTTCTTCATCATCCTCTTCTTCTTCATCCTCTTCTTCTTCTTCATCCTCTTCTTCTTCATCCTCTTCTTCCTCTTCTTCATCCTCTTCTTCATCCTCTTCTTCATCCTCCTCTTCTTCTTCTTCTTCTTCCTCTTCTTCTTTCTCTTTTTCTTCCTCTTCTTCTTCCTCTTTTTCTTCTTCTTCTTCTTCCTCCTCTTCTTCTGCTTCCTCTTCTTCATCCTCTTCTTCATCCTCTTCTTCTTCATCATCCTCTTCTTCTTCCTCCTCTTCTTCATCCTCCTCTTCTTCATCCTCTTCTTATTCTTCATCTTCTTCATCCTCTTCTTCTTCATCATCCTCCTTCTTCTTCCTATTCTTCTTCCTATTCTTCTTCTTCCTCCTCTTCTTCTTCATCCTCTTCTTCATCTTCCTCTTCTTCATCCTCTTCTTCTTCATCATCCTCTTCTTCTTCTTTATCCTCTTATTCTTCATCATCCTCTTCTTCTTCATCCTCCTCTTCATCCTCTTCTTCCTGTTCTTTATCCTCTTCTTCTTCATCATCATCATCCTCTTCTTCTTCTTCATCATCCTCTTCTTCCTCTTCTTCATCCTCTTCTTCTTCATCATCCTCTTCTTCATCCTCTTCTTCTTCATCTTCTTCATCCTATTCTTCTTCTTTATCCTCTTCTTCATCTTCTTATTCCTCTTCCTCTTCTTCCTCTTCCTCTTCTTCATCCTATTCTTCTTCTTCTTATTCTTCCTCTTCTTCATTCTCTTCTTCTTCTTCCTCTTCTTCTGCCTATTCTTCTTCCTCTTCTTCTTCTTCCTCCTCTTCTTCTTCTTTCTTTTCTTCATCCTCCTCTTCTTCTTCTTCTTCATCATCCTCTTCTTCTTCTTTTTCATCCTCTTCTTCTTCATTCTCTTCTTCTTCTTCTTCTTCTTCTTCTTCTTCTTCTTCTTCTCCTTCTTTGTCCTCCTCTTCTTCATCCTCATCTTCTTCTTCCTCTTCTTCTTCATCCTCTTCTTCTTCATCCTCTTCTTCTTATTATTCTTCATCCTCTTCTTCATCCTCTTCTTCTTCATCCTCTTCTTCTTCATCCTCCTCTTCATCCTCTTCTCCTTCTTTGTCCTCTTCTTCTTCATCCTCATCTTCTTCTTCCTCTTCTTCTTCATCCTCTTCTTCTTCCTCTTCCTCTTATTATTCTTCATCCTCTTCTTCATCCTCTTCTTCTTCATCTTCTTCTTCATCCTCTTCTTCATCCTCTTCTTCATCCTCTTCTTCTTCTTCATCATCCTCTTCTTCTTCTTCACCCTCTTCTTCTTCTGCTTCCTCTGCTTCCTCTTCTTCTTCTTCTTCATCATCATCCTCTTCATCATCAACTTCTTCTTCCTCTTCCTCTTCTTCATCCTCTTCTTCATCCTCTTCCTTTTCTGCTTCCTCTTTTTCTTCTTCTTCTTCTTCCTCCTCTTCTGCTGCTTCCTCTTCTTCATCCTCTTCTTCATCCTCTTCTTCTTCTTCTTCATCCTCTTCTTCTTCTTCTTCTTCATGCTCTTCTTCTTCTTCCTCCTCTTCCTCTTCTTCATCCTCCTCTTCTTCTTCCTCCTCCTCTTCTTCATCCTCTTCTTCTTCATCCTCTTCTTCATCCTCTTCTTATTCTTCATCTTCTTCTTCATCCTCTTCTTCTTCATCATCCTCCTTCTTCTTCCTCTTCTTCTTCCTCTTCTTCTTCCTATTCTTCTTCTTCCTCTTCTTCATCCTCTTTTTCTTCTTCTTCCTCCTCCTCTTCTTCTTCTTCCTACTCTTCTTCTTCTTCCTCCTCTTCTTCTTCCTCTTCTTCTTCCTCCTCCTCTTCTTCTTCTTCTTCCTCTTCTTCATTCTCTTCATCATCCTCTTTTTCTTCTTCCTCTTATTCATCCTCCTCTTATTCCTCCTCCTCTTCTTCTTCATCCTCTTCTTCATCCTCTTCTTCTTCATCCTCTGCGTCTTCCTCTTCTTCTTCTTCCTCTTCTTCATCCTATTCTTCTTCTTCATCCTCTTCTTCATCCTCTTCTTCATCTTCTTATTCCTCTTCCTCTTCTTCCTCTTCTTCTTCCTCTTCTTCATCCTCTTCTTCTTCTTCCTCTTCTTCATCTTCTTCTTCCTCTTCTTCTGCCTATTCTTCTTCCTCTTCTTCATCCTCTTCTTCTTCTTCCTCCTCTTCTTCTTCTTACTCCTCTTCTTCTTCCTATTCTTCTTCTTCCTCCTCTTTTTCTTCTTCCTCTTCTTCATCCTCTTCTTCTTTTTCATTCTCTTCTTCTTCATCATCCTCTTCTTCTTCATCCTCTTCTTCTTCTTCATCCTCTTCTTCTTCATCCTCTTCTTCCTCTTCTTCATCCTCTTCTTCATCCTCTTCTTCATCCTCCTCTTCTTCTTCTTCTTCTTCCTCTTCTTCTTTCTCTTTTTCTTCCTCTTCTTCTTCCTCTTTTTCTTCTTCTTCTTCTTCCTCCTCTTCTTCTGCTTCCTCTTCTTCATCCTCTTCTTCATCCTCTTCTTCTTCATCATCCTCTTCTTCTTCCTCCTCTTCTTCATCCTCCTCTTCTTCATCCTCTTCTTATTCTTCATCTTCTTCATCCTCTTCTTCTTCATCATCCTCCTTCTTCTTCCTATTCTTCTTCCTATTCTTCTTCTTCCTCCTCTTCTTCTTCATCCTCTTCTTCATCTTCCTCTTCTTCATCCTCTTCTTCTTCATCATCCTCTTCTTCTTCTTTATCCTCTTATTCTTCATCATCCTCTTCTTCTTCATCCTCCTCTTCATCCTCTTCTTCCTGTTCTTTATCCTCTTCTTCTTCATCATCATCATCCTCTTCTTCTTCTTCATCATCCTCTTCTTCCTCTTCTTCATCCTCTTCTTCTTCATCATCCTCTTCTTCATCCTCTTCTTCTTCATCTTCTTCATCCTATTCTTCTTCTTTATCCTCTTCTTCATCTTCTTATTCCTCTTCCTCTTCTTCCTCTTCCTCTTCTTCATCCTATTCTTCTTCTTCTTATTCTTCCTCTTCTTCATTCTCTTCTTCTTCTTCCTCTTCTTCTGCCTATTCTTCTTCCTCTTCTTCTTCTTCCTCCTCTTCTTCTTCTTTCTTTTCTTCATCCTCCTCTTCTTCTTCTTCTTCATCATCCTCTTCTTCTTCTTTTTCATCCTCTTCTTCTTCATTCTCTCTTCTTCTTCTTCTTCTTCTTCTTCTTCTTCTTCTTCTTCTTCCTTCTTTGTCCTCCTCTTCTTCATCCTCATCTTCTTCTTCCTCTTCTTCTTCATCCTCTTCTTCTTCATCCTCTTCTTCTTATTATTCTTCATCCTCTTCTTCATCCTCTTCTTCTTCATCCTCTTCTTCTTCATCCTCCTCTTCATCCTCTTCTCCTTCTTTGTCCTCTTCTTCTTCATCCTCATCTTCTTCTTCCTCTTCTTCTTCATCCTCTTCTTCTTCCTCTTCCTCTTATTATTCTTCATCCTCTTCTTCATCCTCTTCTTCTTCATCTTCTTCTTCATCCTCTTCTTCATCCTCTTCTTCATCCTCTTCTTCTTCTTCATCATCCTCTTCTTCTTCTTCACCCTCTTCTTCTTCTGCTTCCTCTGCTTCCTCTTCTTCTTCTTCTTCATCATCATCCTCTTCATCATCAACTTCTTCTTCCTCTTCCTCTTCTTCATCCTCTTCTTCATCCTCTTCCTTTTCTGCTTCCTCTTTTTCTTCTTCTTCTTCTTCCTCCTCTTCTGCTGCTTCCTCTTCTTCATCCTCTTCTTCATCCTCTTCTTCTTCTTCTTCATCCTCTTCTTCTTCTTCTTCTTCATGCTCTTCTTCTTCTTCCTCCTCTTCCTCTTCTTCATCCTCCTCTTCTTCTTCCTCCTCCTCTTCTTCATCCTCTTCTTCTTCATCCTCTTCTTCATCCTCTTCTTATTCTTCATCTTCTTCTTCATCCTCTTCTTCTTCATCATCCTCCTTCTTCTTCCTCTTCTTCTTCCTCTTCTTCTTCCTATTCTTCTTCTTCCTCTTCTTCATCCTCTTTTTCTTCTTCTTCCTCCTCCTCTTCTTCTTCTTCCTACTCTTCTTCTTCTTCCTCCTCTTCTTCTTCCTCTTCTTCTTCCTCCTCCTCTTCTTCTTCTTCTTCCTCTTCTTCATTCTCTTCATCATCCTCTTTTTCTTCTTCCTCTTATTCATCCTCCTCTTATTCCTCCTCCTCTTCTTCTTCATCCTCTTCTTCATCCTCTTCTTCTTCATCCTCTGCGTCTTCCTCTTCTTCTTCTTCCTCTTCTTCATCCTATTCTTCTTCTTCATCCTCTTCTTCATCCTCTTCTTCATCTTCTTATTCCTCTTCCTCTTCTTCCTCTTCTTCTTCCTCTTCTTCATCCTCTTCTTCTTCTTCCTCTTCTTCATCTTCTTCTTCCTCTTCTTCTGCCTATTCTTCTTCCTCTTCTTCATCCTCTTCTTCTTCTTCCTCCTCTTCTTCTTCTTACTCCTCTTCTTCTTCCTATTCTTCTTCTTCCTCCTCTTTTTCTTCTTCCTCTTCTTCATCCTCTTCTTCTTTTTCATTCTCTTCTTCTTCATCATCCTCTTCTTCTTCATCCTCTTCTTCTTCTTCATCCTCTTCTTCTTCATCCTCTTCTTCCTCTTCTTCATCCTCTTCTTCATCCTCTTCTTCATCCTCCTCTTCTTCTTCTTCTTCTTCCTCTTCTTCTTTCTCTTTTTCTTCCTCTTCTTCTTCCTCTTTTTCTTCTTCTTCTTCTTCCTCCTCTTCTTCTGCTTCCTCTTCTTCATCCTCTTCTTCATCCTCTTCTTCTTCATCATCCTCTTCTTCTTCCTCCTCTTCTTCATCCTCCTCTTCTTCATCCTCTTCTTATTCTTCATCTTCTTCATCCTCTTCTTCTTCATCATCCTCCTTCTTCTTCCTATTCTTCTTCCTATTCTTCTTCTTCCTCCTCTTCTTCTTCCTCCTCTTCTTCATCCTCCTTTTTCTTCTCCTTCTTCCTCCTCTTCTTCTTCTTCCTCTTCTTCCTCCTCTTCTTCTTCTTCTTCCTGCTCTTCTTCCTCTTCTTCATCCTCTTCATCATCCTCTTCTTCTTCATCATCCTCTTCTTCTTCTTCCTCTTCCTCTTATTCATCCTCCTCTTCTTCATCCTCCTCTTCTTCTTCCTCCTCTTGTTCTTCATCCTCTTCTTCTTCATCCTCTTCTTCATCCTCTTCTTCTTCCTCCTCTGCTTCTTTCTCTTCTTCTTCTTCATCCTCTTCTTCTACCTCTTCTTCATCCTATTCTTCTTCTTCCTCCTCTGCTTCATCTTCTTATTCCTCCTCTTCGTCTTCTTCATCCTCTTCTTCCTCTTCTTCATCCTCTTCTTCCTCTTCTTCTGCCTATTCTTCTTCCTCTTCTTCATCCTCTTCTTCTTCCTCCTTTTCTTCTTCTTCCTCCTCTTCTTCTTCCTAT
>NW_028319858.1:0-25000 GCF_062004578.1 Staurois parvus
CTATATAGAGGAATCAGGACCTCCTTCCTCCTGCCGGTGACCCCTCTAGTGATATAAAGATCTATATAGAGGAATCAGGACCTCCTTCCTCCTGCTGGTGACCCCTCCAGTGATCTATATAGAGGAATCAGGACCTCCTTCCTCCTGCCGGTGACCCCTCTAGTGATATAAAGATCTATATAGAGGAATCAGGACCTCCTTCCTCCTGCTGGTGACCCCTCTAGTGATAGGATCTATATAGAGGAATCAGGACCTCCTTCCTCCTGCCGGTGACCCCTCTAGTGATATAAAGATCTATATAGAGGAATCAGGACCTCCTTCCTCCTGCTGGTGACCCCTCCAGTGATCTATATAGAGGAATCAGGACCTCCTTCCTCCTGCCGGTGACCCCTCTAGTGATATAAAGATCCATATAGAGGAATCAGGACCTCCTTCCTCCTGCCGGTGACCCCTCTAGTGATAGGATCTATATATAGGAATCAGGACCTCCTTCCTCCTGCCGGTGACCCCTCCAGTGATCTATATAGAGGAATCAGGACCTCCTTCCTCCTGCCGGTGACTCCTCTAGTGATATAAAGATCTATATAGAGGAATCAGGACCTCCTTCCTCCCGCCGGTGACCCCTCTAGTGATAGGATCTATATAGAGGAATCGGGACCTCCTTCCTCCTGCCGGTGACCCCTCTAGTGATATAAAGATCTATATAGAGGAATCAGGACCTCCTTCCTCCTGCCGGTGACCCCTCTAGTGATAGGATCTATATATAGGAATCAGGACCTCCTTCCTCCTGCCGGTGACCCCTCCAGTGATCTATATAGAGGAATCAGGACCTCCTTCCTCCTGCCGGTGACTCCTCTAGTGATATAAAGATCTATATAGAGGAATCAGGACCTCCTTCCTCCCGCCGGTGACCCCTCTAGTGATAGGATCTATATAGAGGAATCGGGACCTCCTTCCTCCCCCCCGGTGACCCCTCTAGTGATAGGATCTATATAGAGGGATCAGGACCTCCTTCCTCCTGCCGGTGACCCCTCTAGTGATATAAAGATCTATATATAGGAATCAGGACCTCCTTCCTCCTGCCGGTGACCCCTCTAGTGATAGGATCTATATAGAGGAATCAGGACCTCCTTCCTCCTGCCGGTGAACCCTCTAGTGATATAAAGATCTATATAGAGGAATCAGGACCTCCTTCCTCCTGCCGGTGACCCCTCTAGTGATCTATATAGAGGAATCAGGACCTCCTTCCTCCTGCCGGTGACCCCTCTAGTGATATAAAGATCTACTGAATTGGAGGTTCCTCTGCTTTGACCAATCTTCCATCAATGCCAGATCCTGTTCTGTGTTACAAACCCCACCAGGAATATTAACATTCATCCGAGAACAGAGAAGTAGACGTTGGTTACCTGAACTCCGCTCTGTACAGTGCTGGTGCCCTTGAAGTGATTTGGTGATCTTCATATACTAATTAGGAGCTCTTTATATAGTTTTGACCCTCAGCCTGGCAGGTGGGGAGGGGAACACGGAATCCAATTAGCCGACCAATCCGGTGAGGCAGAAGCAAGTGGTAACGTTGACTTATGGACGTATTTCTGAAGAAGCTTAGTTAGAAGGCTTCAGGGGATTACGGGATGGGGATGGGAAGAACTGGACTTAACCTCTGGATCTAGAGGTGAATGTCTCATCATTCATCTATCAGAAGTCAGAGTAGATCACAGGAAGCCTGCCGGAGATTAGCAGATGGGGGTGTTGTGTAAAAGAACAAAAACATTGACAGACACCAGACTGCCAACCCAAATGCCGTATAATATACCCACCAATCTCGATTGAAAGTAGACGTCAACCCAACCGCTAAAATCTCATCTATGGTTGATTCAAATAATGCCTGGTGATCCTGCCATGGAGGTCCCTTTCAGGCACTTCCTGTCTTCGGGTGACAACATTAAATTTGTGCTGTCCCCTTGTCACATGGGCCTGCGATGGGGACTGTTTTACCACATTACACAGACATGGTCCACTGTTGTCACCATCAGGAATGGCCCAGCTACACCGTCCACCCCTGGGACAGGCAGTGAGGGCGAATCTGCTCAGCAGGAACCTGGATGGCAGTGAAAACCTGACAGAGCTTCAAAACCCTCCCTACCTGGATGGCATTTCGTTTTCTCTGTGCATCATAAATGCAGGGGCGTCCCACCAATGAGGCGGCCACCTCCAGTGGCAGTCAGTAGGGGGCAGCGCTGAGGCTGGAGGGTCCATACTGGACACCCCGTCCTCACTGGTGCACAGAAACATTGCTTTAACTACGTAGGCGTGACCAGGGGCGGACTGACCATTTGGGAACTCGGGCACTGCCCGGGGTCAGGAGGCCCCATGAGATGCCCCTGGTACCTTTTCATAGGCTTTTTTGGGTGTGGTTTGAGTGTGGGTGAGGACACGGGGGCCCCATGATCCCCTGTTGCCCGGGGGCCCCATGAGTTGGGTGTGACCTGCTGTTGTCACCGTCGGGAAAGCTACTACCTATCTACATGTACTCTACCATTGGCTACATGGCATTTCTTAGGGTGGGCTTGTCTGATGGGTACAACAGTGGACCGTGTCTATGCCAATGGACAGGGAGAACCAAAACTGCACTCCCTTCCCCCACCCTCTTCAGTATGTGCAAGCTTAGGAGATGCTACCCCAGGGGCGGACTGACAACTCATGGGGCCCCCGGGCAATAGGGGATCATGGGGCCCCTGTGTCCTCGCCCACACTCAAACCACACCCAATAAAGCCTATGAAAGGTACCAGGGACATTTCATGGGGCCCCCTATTGCCCTTGAGCCCTCGGGCAGTGCCCAAGTGCCTGAATGGCCAGTCCGCCCCTGTGCTACCCCCAGCAGTCATCCACTGGTTCCCCCATCCATACAGTAAACTGTGGCGCCCAGGGCAGCCACCCCTCCTGCCCACCCCTTGTCCTGGCCCTGCTTGTAGTCTTCATTGTGATGGGGGAAAGCGCAGAGGCACAATTGCCAGACAAGGACAGAGCGTTGTCACGCTATAACAGCAAGTGACCTTCATGGCGGGATCACCAGGAATTATTCCAATGGAAGCTGCGAATATAAAAAGAGTGAAAATGACTTTTATAAAGATTTGTTAAAGCTCCTCTGAGATTTTAGTGTTGGGTTTACATCTACGTTAACATGCTTTTTTTTTCCCCTTTCACTCATTTCTTGGATTTTGGATTTTGAGGGGGACCCCGTGCTATATATGTATGGTTCAGGAGTAGGGAGGCGCTCACTCATCACCCCCCTTTCCTGGCCTGCTGTGCTGCATGCTCAGATAAGGGTCTGGTATGGATTTTGAGGGGGACCCCCAATGCGTTTTTTTTTTTACTTTTTGTATGGGGTTCCCCATTTAAATCCATTCCAGACCTAAGGGACAGGTATGGATTTTGGACGGGCACCCTACGCATTTTTCTTTTCAAATTTTAGCTGGGGGTTCCCCTCAAATTCTAGTAAGAGACCCAAAGGGCCTGTTAATCCACATGAAAGAAAAATATATTTGAAATACATTTTAAAAAATATTCTTCCCAAATATATCTCTCCACTGGCTCCACCCCCCTCTGTCATTCCCTCCACTGGCTCCCGATTGCCCAACGCATTAAATTCAAACTACTAACACTGACATACAAAGCCATTCATAACGCTGCCCCAAACTACCTCACCGACCTGATACCCAAATACCACCCAACCCGTACTCTCCGCTCCTCACAGGACCTCCTACTCTCTAGCTCCCTGGTCTCCTCCTCCCACGCCCGACTGCAGGACTTCTCCAGGACTTCCCCCATCCTCTGGAACTCCCTACCCCAATCCATCAGACTGTCACCTACCCTCCTCACCTTCAGGTGCACCCTGAAAACCCATCTCTTCAGGGAAGCCTACCCCACCCTCACCTAACAACTGATCTCCTCCACTCCTCCCACCACTCCATCCCCCACAGCCACTGCCTCCTGTACCACTATCCCCTCCCTCCTAGATTGTAAGCTCCAAGGATCAGGGCCCTCGATCCCCTCATGTTTTGCATTGTATTGGTATTGTTCTGTCCCATGTTCTGTCCCCACTATAATGTACAGCGCTGAGCGAACCCTTTGGCGCTTTATAAATACTGTATAATAATAATAATTTACTGACATATATTTGAAATGCTACAGTTTTGGCCATAATCAATATATTAAAAAAAATATATATATATACTGCATGTTGAAATGTTTTTTACAAAATAGATGAAAAATATTTTTAAAAATACATTTTCAAATATACTGTACGTCTTTAAAAATACAAATCTACATTTTTTGGGAATGAATTTACAAATGTACGTAAAAATATATGTTAAAATGACTTTTTTGTATGTTAACAAAATCTGAAGAATATATTTAACAAAAATATATATTTTTTAAAATGTTTTTCATATATTTCGTAATATATAAAAAACACATTTCAACATACAGTGTATATATTTATTTATTTCAGGTACTTATATAGCGCCGTCAATTTACGCAGCACTTTACACATATATTGTACATTCACATCAGTCCCCGCCCCCGAGGAGCGTACAATCTAAGGTCCCTAACCCTCAAGGGCGTACAATCTAAGGTCCCTAACCCTCAAGGGGGTACAATCTAAGGTCCCTAACCCTCAAGGGGCGTACAATCTAAGGTCCCTAACCCTCAAGGGCCGTACAATCTAAGGTCCCTCACCCTCAAGGGGCGTACAATTTAAGGTCCCTCACCCTCAAGGGGCGTACAATCTAAGGTCCCTAACCCTCAAGGGGGTACAATCTAAGGTCCCTAACCCTCAAGGGGGTACAATCTAAGGTCCCTAACCCTCAAGGGGCGTACAATCTAAGATCCCTAACCCTCAAGGGGGTACAATCTAAGGTCCCTAACCCTCAAGGGGGTACAATCTAAGGTCCCTAACCCTCAAGGGGGTACAATCTAAGGTCCCTAACCCTCAAGGGGCGTACAATCTAAGGTCCCTAACCCTCAAGGGGCGTACAATCTAAGGTCCATAACCCTCAAGGGGCGTACAATCTAAGGTCCCTAACCCTCAAGGGGCGTACAATCTAAGGTCCCTAACCCTCAAGGGGCGTACAATCTAAGGTCCCTAACCCTCAAGGGGGTACAATCTAAGGTCCCTAACCCTCAAGGGGCGTACAATCTAAGGTCCCTAACCCTCAAGGGGTGTACAATCTAAGGTCCCTCACCCTCAAGGGGCGTACAATCTAAGGTCCCTCACCCTCAAGGGGCGTACAATCTAAGGTCCCTAACCCTCAAGGGGCGTACAATCTAAGGTCCCTAACCCTCAAGGGGCGTACAGTCTAAGGTCCCTAAACTCACATTCATACATACACATACTAGGGACAATGTAGACAGGAGTCAAGTAGCCTACCAGCATGTCTTTAGAGTGTGGGAGGAAACTGGAGTACCTGGAGGAAACCCACGCAGATACAGGAAGAACATGCAAACTCCAGGTAGGTGGTACTGTGGCTGGGATTCGAACCAACGCCCCTAGTACTGCCAGGCAGAAGTGCTAACCACTTAGCCACTGTGCTGCCCATATATATATATATATATATGTGTGTGTGTGTATATATATATATGTGTGTGTGTATATATATATATATATATATATATATATATATATTATATACACTTCATGTTGAAATGCGTTTTTTTATATACTACAAAATATATGAAAAATATTGTTAAAAATATATTTTTTTTAAATATATTCTTCAGATTTTTTTTTAACATATAAAAAAAAATAGTAATTTTTACATATATTTGTAAATGCATTCCAAAAATGTAGATTGAATGTATTTTTAAAAACATGACAGTATATTTCAAAATTTATTCATACATTTTGTAATGAAAATGCATTTCGACATACAGTGTATATATCTATATATGTATATATATATATATAAAAATATATTTTGAAATATATTGAATACGGACAAAATTGTAGTATTTCAAATATATGTCAATATATTTGGGAAGAATATTTAAAAAGAAAATTACATTCTGTAATAAAAATACACATACAGTATGTGTGTGTATATATATATATTTTCAATATATTTCAAACTATATTTCAATATATATATATATACAGTGTGTGTGTATACATGTATATATATATATTTTGAAGTATATTCAATATATGAACATAATTGTAGTATTTCAGATATATGTCAATACATTTGGGAAGAAAATTTTTAAAATATATTTAAAATCTATATTTTTTTCCATGTGGGTTCTTTTGTTGCTGAAAGTCTGAAATGTGTCATTTTGTACAGAATTCTGGAGTGTTTTCTCCGTGTGACTCAGGCGGGCTCTCTGCGATTTGTGTGATTGCGCTCCTCTCAGGTCTCACGTTGGTTTGGCAGTCTGGGGTTTTGTGGGTTATGATGTATTTAATGTCTTCCTTCCTTCTCACTCCTGCGGAACACGATGCGCTCTACAGCTTAGGCAGCGGAGAGAGAACATCTACGTGACAACCATAAGCCCAACGACAGAAGGTGAGCACATGTCCGGGCTTTACACAACCCATTTATACACGGGTGGCCGTCTACACACGGCACATACGTGACCTTTTCCTGTGGGTCGCTCTCGTGTGAGCACAGCTTCACGCCTGGGTAGGATGTAGAATGGCGCTCATTTGGTTTCTTGCGTGTGTGTGTGTGGTATCTAAATTTGCATACTTGCTTGTTGATGAACTTCAGAAAATAGCTTTCCAAGAGCAGAAAGTGGCATGTTTGACAACATTTAGCAGTGGCGGGAGGAAGGAGGTCCTGATTCCTCTATACAGATCCTATCACTAGAGGGGTCACCGGCAGGAGGAAGGAGGTCCTGATTCCTCTATATAGATCTATCACTAGAGGGGTCACCGGCAGGAGGAAGGAGGTCCTGATTCCTCTATATAGATCTATCACTAGAGGGGTCACCGGCAGGAGGAAGGAGGTCCTGATTCCTCTATATAGATATTTATCACTAGAGGGGTCACCGGCATGAGGAAGGAGGTCCTGATTCCTCTATACAGATCTTCATATCACTAGAGGGGTCACCGGCAGGAGGAAGGAGGTCCTGATTCCTCTATACAGATCTTCATATCACTAGAGGGGTCACCGGCAGGAGGAAGGAGGTCCTGATTCCTCTATATAGGTCTATCACTAGAGGGGTCACCGGCAGGAGGAAGGAGGTCCTGATTCCTCTATACAGATCTTCATATCACTAGAGGGGTCACCGGCAGGAGGAAGGAGGTCCTGATTCCTCTATACAGATCTTCATATCACTAGAGGGGTCACCGGCAGGAGGAAGGAGGTCCTGATTCCTCTATACAGATCTTCATATCACTAGAGGGGTCACCGGCAGGAGGAAGGAGGTCCTGATTCCTCTATACAGATCTTCATATCACTAGGGGGGTCACCGGCAGGAGGAAGGAGGTCCTGATTCCTCTATACAGATCTTCATATCACTAGGGGGGTCACCGGCAGGAGGAAGGAGGTCCTGATTCCTCTATACAGATCTTCATATCACTAGGGGGGTCACCGGCAGGACGAAGGAGGTCCTGATTCCTCTATATAGATATTTATCACTAGAGGGTCACCGGCAGGAGGAAGGAGGTCCTGATTCCTCTATACAGATCTTCATATCACTAGAGGGGTCACCGGCAGGAGGAAGGAGGTCCTGATTACTGTATATAGATCTTTATATCACTAGAGGGGTCACCAGCAGGAGGAAGGAGGTCCTGATTCCTCTATATAGATCCTATCACTAGAGGGGTCACCGGCAGGAGGAAGGAGGTCCTGATTCCTCTATATAGATCCTTATCTCACTAGAGGGGTCACCGGCAGGAGGAAGGAGGTTCTGATTCCTGTATATAGATCCTATCACTAGAGGGGTCACCGGCAGGAGGAAGGAGGTCCTGATTCCTCTATATAGATCTTTATATCACTAGAGGGGTCACCAGCAGGAGGAAGGAGGTCCTGATTCCTCTATATAGATCCTATCACTAGAGGGGTCACCGGCAGGAGGAAGGAGGTCCTGATCCCTCTATATAGATCTTTATATCACTAGAGGGGTCACCGGCAGGAGGAAGGAGGTCCTGATTCCTCTATACAGATCTTCATATCACTAGAAGTAGGTCCTGATTCCTCTATATAGATCCTATCACTAGAGGGGTCACCGGCGGGAGGAAGGAGGTCCTGATTCCTCTATATAGATCTTCACTACACTAGAGGGGTCACCGGCAGGAGGAAGGAGGTCCTGATTCCTCTATATAGATCTCTATATCACTAGAGGGGTCACCAGCAGGAGGAAGGAGGTCCTGATTCCTCTATATAGATCTCTATATCACTAGAGGGGTCACCGGCGGGAGGAAGGAGGTCCTGATTCCTCTATATAGATCTTCACTACACTAGAGGGGTCACCGGCAGGAGGAAGGAGGTCCTGATTCCTCTATATAGATCCTATCACTAGAGGGGTCACCAGCAGGAGGAAGGAGGTCCTGATTCCTCTATATAGATCTCTATATCACTAGAGGGGTCACCGGCAGGAGGAAGGAGGTCCCGATTCCTCTATATAGATCTTTATATCACTAGAGGGGTCACCGGCAGGAGGAAGGAGGTCCTGATTCCTCTATATAGATCCTATCACTAGAGGGGTCACCGGCAGGAGGAAGGAGGTCCTGATTCCTCTATATAGATCATTATATCACTAGAGGGGTCACCGGCAGGAGGAAGGAGGTCCTGATTCCTCTATATAGATCCTATCACTAGAGGGGTCACCGGCAGGAGGAAGGAGGTCCTGATTCCTCTATATAGATCTGTATATCACTAGAGGGGTCACCGGCAGGAGGAAGGAGGTCCCGATTCCTCTATATAGATCTTTATATCACTAGAGGGGTCACCGGCAGGAGGAGGAGGTCCTGATTCCTCTATATAGATCACTAGAGGGGTCACCGGCAGGAGGAAGGAGGTCCCGATTCCTCTATATAGATCTTTATATCACTAGAGGGGTCACCGGCAGGAGGAAGGAGGTCCTGATTCCTCTATATAGATCTTTATATCACTAGAGGGGTCAACGGCAGGAGGAAGGAGGTCCTGATTCCTCTATATAGATCTTTATATCACTAGAGGGGTCACCGGCAGGAGGAAGGAGGTCCTGATTCCTCTATACAGATCCTATCACTAGAGGGGTCACCGCAGGAGGAAGGAGGTCCTTATTCCTCTATATAGATCCTATCACTAGAGGGGTCACCGGCAGGAGGAGGAGGTCCTGATTCCTCTATATAGATCTGTATATAATTACTATGGTGGTCAATGGAAAAGGGTTTCCTTTATTAGTGGTTAGTGGAGAAGGTCCTCCTTCATCGGTGGTCAGTGGAGAAGGATCTCTTTCATTGGTGGTCAGTGAAGAAGGCCCTCCTTCATTGGTGGTCAGTGGAGAAGGATCTCTTTCATTGGTGGTCAGTGGAGAAGGACCTCTTTCATTGGAGTCAGTGAAGAAGGTCGTCCTTCATTGGTGGTCAGTGGAGAAGGACCTCTTTCATTGGAGTCAGTGAAGAAGGTCGTCCTTCATTGGTGGTCAGTGGAGAAGGACCTCTTTCATTGATGGTTAGTGGAGAAGGCCCTCCTTCATTAGTGGTTAGTGGAGAAGGGCCACTTACAATAGTGGTCATTTTGAGAAGGACCTCCCTACGTTGAGGGTTAGTGAAGGTGTCCCTTACAATGGTTGTTATTGGGAGTTAGGCTCTCTTACATTGGGGGTCAGTGGAGAAGGACCTCTTTCATTGGTGGTCATTGGAGAAGGCCCTCCTTCATTGGTGGTCAGTGGAGAAAAGTCCTCTTTCATTGGTGGTCAGTGCAGAAGGCCCTCTTTCATTGGTGGTCAGTGGAGAAGGCCCTCCTTCATTGGTGGTCAGTGGAGAAAAGTCCTCTTTCATTGCTGGTCAGTGCAGAAGGCCCTCCTTCATTAGTGGTTAGTGGAGAAGGCCCTCCTTCATTAGTGGTTAGTGGAGAAGGCCCTCCTTCATTGGTGGATAGTGGAGAAGCCCCTCCTTCATTAGTGGTCATTGGAGAAGGCCCTCCTTCATTAGTGGTTAGTGGAGAAGGGCCACTTACAATGGTGATCATTTTGAGAAGGACCTCCCTACGTTGAGGGTTAGCGAAGGTGCTCCTTACATTGGTTGTTATTGGGAAAAGTGGCCCCATTACAAAGGAGAGGAGAGGCTCTATTGGTCCCATGCTGCCAGCTTTGCTGACTGGTGTTGGCCCCAGACCCTTCATTGTTCAGGGAACCCTTAGCAGCCTCTGGAGGAACCCTGGAGGTGAGGCTGGCTGCTCTATACTGTGAGAAATGCAAACAAATCAAGTTCTGTATCTTACAGAACGTCTCTGAGGTGTGACCTAATTCAGCTCTGATGGTTTCCTCCAAAACCTCTTTATTCGTCATTTCCAGGAAAGATCGGCTCTGGGCTGCTGTATTCACCGAAAGAGTTGTAATGAAGTAATTGCTACCATGAGCCCTCGTCTGAGTTTCACTGTCACATGACAACCAAGGGGGGAATTTTTGGCAGATTTACCATTACTAAAATTCCCCCCTTGGTTTTCCCTTCTGACCTGCACAGTTGTACTGGCTCCTCCCCTTCAGTCTTGAACAGGTGTACCAGCTCCTCCCCTTCAGTCTTGCACAGGTGTACTGGCTCCTCCCCTTCAGTCTTGCACAGGTGTACCAGCTCCTCCCCTTCAGTCTTGCACAGGTGTACTGGCTCCTCCCCTTCAGTCTTGCACAGGTGTTCTGGCTCCTCCCCTTCAGTCTTGCACAGGTGTACCGGCTCCTCCTCTTCATCCTTGCACAGGTGTCTTGGCTCCTCCCCTTCAGTCTTGCACAGGTGTATGGGCTCCTCCCCTTCAGTCTTGCACAGGTGTACCGACTCCTCCCCTTCAGTCTTGCACAGGTGTACCGGCTCCTCCCCTTCAGTCTTGCACAGGTGTACCGGCTCCTCCCCTTCAGTCTTGCACAAGTGTACCTGCTCCTCCCCTTAAGTCTTGCACAGGTGTACCGACTCCTCCCCTTAAGTCTCGCACAAGTGTACCGGCTCCTCCCCTTCAGTCTCGCACAAGTGTACTGGCTCCTCCCCTGCAGTCTTGCACAGGTGTATGGGCTCCTCCCCTTCAGTCTTGCACAGGTGTACCGACTCCTCCCCTTCAGTCTTGCACAGGTGTACCGGCTCCTCCCCTTCATCCTTGCACAGGTGTCCTGGCTCCTCCCCTTCAGTCTTGCACAGGTGTATGGGCTCCTCCCCTTCAGTCTTGCACAGGTGTACCGACTCCTCCCCTTCAGTCTTGCACAGGTGTACCGGCTCCTCCCCTTCAGTCTTGCACAGGTGTCCTGGCTCCTCCCCTTCAGTCTTGCACAAGTGTACCTGCTCCTCCCCTTAAGTCTCGCACAAGTGTACCGGCTCCTCCCCTTCAGTCTTGCACAAGTGTACTGGCTCCTCCCCTTCAGTCTTGTACAAGTGTACTGGCTCCTCCCCTTCAGTCTTGCACAGGTGTACCGACTCCTCCCCTTCAGTCTTGCACAGGTGTACCGACTCCTCCGCTTCAGTCTTGCACAGGTATACCGACTCCTCCCCTTCAGTCTTGCACAGGTGTCCCGGCTCCTCCCCTCTAGTCCTGCACAGGTGTGCCGGCTCCTCCCCTTCAGTCTTGCACAGGTATACCAACTCCTCCCCTTCAGTCTTGCACAGGTGTACCGGCTCCTCCCCTTCAGCCTTGCACAGATGTACCGGCTCCTCCCCTTCAGTTTTGCACAGGTGTACCGGCTCCTCCCCTTCAGCCTTGCACAGGTGTACCGGCTCCTCCCCTTCAGTCTTGCACAGGTGTACCGGCTCCTCCCCTTCAGTCTTGCACAGGTGTACCGACTCCTCCTCTTCAGTCTTGCACAGGTGTACCGACTCCTCCCCTTCAGTCTTGCACAGGTGTACGACTCCTCCCCTTCAGTCTTGCACAGGTGTACCTGCTCCTCCCCTTCACTCTTTCACAGGTGTACCAGCTCCTCCCCTCCAGTCTTGCATTGTTGTATTGACTCCTCCCCTTCAGTCTTGCACAGTTTTATTGGCTCCTCCCCTTCAGTCTTGTACAGGTGTCCCAGCTCCTCCCCTCCAGTCTTGCACAGGTGTACCGGCTCCTCCCCTTCAGTCTTGCACAGGTGTATCGGCTCCTGCCCTTCAGCCTTGCACAGGTGTCCTGGCTCCTCCCCTCCAGTCTTGCACAGGTGTCCCGGCTCCTCCCCTTCAGTCTTGTGCAAGTGTACCGGCTCCTCCCCTTCAGTCTTGCACAGGTGTACCGACTCCTCCCCTTCAGTCTTGCACAGTTTTACCAGCTCCTCCCCTTCATCCTTGCACAGGTGTACTGGCTCCTCCCCTTAAGTCTTGCACAGGTGTACCAACTCCTCCCCTTCAGTCTAGCACAAGTGTACCGGCTCCTCCCCTTCAGTCTTGCAGTTGTCCCAGCTCCTCCCCTTCAGTCTTGCACAGGTGTATCGGCTCCTCCCCTTCAGTCTTGCACAGGTATACCAGCTCCTCCCCTCCAGTCCTGCACAGGTGTACTGGCTCCTCCCCTTCACTCTTGCACAGGTGTGCCGGCTCCTCCCCTTCACTCTTTCACAGGTGTCCCAGCTCCTCCCCTTCAGTCTTGCATAGTTATACCAACTCCTCCCCTTCAGTCTTGCACAGGTGTACCGGCTCCTCCCCTTCAGTCTTGCACAGTTGTATTGCCTCCTCCCCTTCAGTCTTGCGCAGTTGTATTGGCTCCTCCCCTTCAGTCTTGCATAGTTATACCAACTCCTCCCCTTCAGTCTTGCACAGGTGTACTGGCTCCTCCCCTTCAGTCTTGCACAGTTGTATTGCCTCCTCCCCTTCAGTCTTGCGCAGTTGTATTGGCTCCTCCCCTTCAGTCTTGCACAGGTGTACCGGCTCCTCCCCTGGACTGAAGCGGCTTCCTGTGATGTCACCACACACTGGGAGCGTCTCACAATGTGCATTAGAAGCTGCAGCCAGTCAGATAGCGCTCCGCCTCATTTCCTGATTGGAGGACATCCAGCATCCTCTACCCCATTCCTCCCCAGCCTGACTGTCCCTGGCCCCGCCCCTTGCTTTCATTGGAGTTCACTTCTTGGAGGTTCAGCATCACATGTGGGTGATCCAAGGGCAGACTGACAACTCATGGGGCCCCCGGGCAATAGGGGATCATGGGGCCCCGTGTCCTTGCCCACACTCAAAAAAGCCTATGAAAAAGGTACCAGGGGCAGCTCATGGGGCCCCCTACTGACCCCGGGCCCTCGGGCAGTGCCCGAGTTTCCAAATGGTCAGTCCGCCCCTGGGATGATCTGGATGATGCCCAAAGAAAGATGGCGCCGTGTGTGTATATATACAATGTTCTCTTTCCCCTTCAGGAGGAACATGTGCGAGTGCTGGTACCATCCGGAGCTGAGTCAGACCAGCGCCGAGCAGTTACTGATCCGCGATGGACGGGACGGGGCATTCCTGGTGCGCCAAAGTGAGTCTGTGCCCGGAGCCTACGCCATCTGCCTCATGTGAGTGATCTGAACTGCTTCCAATGTTGTCAGCTCCTGTGCCAGGCCGGAACACGCTGACAGGAGGAGAGAGCAGAGGGACAGAGAAAGGAGCTTTTCATGTTTCTGCGGGGGAGGGGGGGACAAGACCTGTTTAAGTTGCAGAAAAAAAAAAAAGTTACCCCTCCACCAAAAGTGCTTTTGCGGCAGAGCTGAGTAAATCTTAGGTCTGGATGGACACAAATGCGAGGTAGAACAGCTCCTCTATGCCGCTTGTCTCACGCGCTCCCCTTCCCAGGCACTGCAGCTCACAGTGGGAGGGGTTCAGCAGCGGAGGCAGAGCTGTCACTCTAGGAAGCAGTGGGCGGGGCTAGGTGTGGCTGGGTGATGGTTAACAAGCTACAGGCTGACTATAGCCACACCCCCTGCAACATCTTCCCCTCCCACTGTAGTGAAAGCAGGCACAGCCCCCATGAGAGTGACAACTCTGCTGTGATTTCAGGAGCAGGGCAGCGTCGGTGTCACAGGAAGCTGCACTGGCAGGATCAAGGAAGAATGCATTGCTTACACGTCAGAAACGCATGCGCAGGTCAGAGCTCGTGGTTTTGCTCAGCCGTGTGTGTCGGTGTCAGAGAATTGTTTCGTATAAAAGTTGCATTTCATGTAACCGGCCTGAGATGGCAGCACTGAGGCTACAAATCTGAGGTCGGTGGCCTCATCATACCTGACCACAGAGTACCGGCTGCTCCATGGTGGTCAGTCCCTCACCTTCATCTGTATGGTCTGCGAATCGCTGCTCACTGATTGGAGGGCTCAGAATAATGTGTAAATGTTCAATCGGGAATCTAAGGACGGCCCCCGCTAAGGACATTATAAACCTTCCTAATCATGTGGTCTCATGGTGTTATTCATGGATCATGTGGTCTCATGGTGTCATTCATGGATCATGTGGTCTCATGGTGTCATTCATGGATCATGTGGTCTCATGATGTCATTCATGGATCATGTGGTCTCATGGTGTCATTCATTGGTCATGTGGTCTCATGATGTCATTCATGGATCATGTGGTCTCATGGTGTCATTCATGGATCATGTGGTCTCATGGTGTCATTCATTGGTCATGTGGTCTCATGATGTCATTCATGGATCATGTGGTCTCATGATGTCATTCATGGATCATGTGGTCTCATGGTGTCATTCATGGATCATGTGGTCTCACGGTGTCATTCATTGGTCATGTGGTCTCATGATGTCATTCATGGATCATGTGGTCTCACGATGTCATTCATGGATCATGTGGTCTCATGATGTCATTCATGGATCATGTGGTCTCACGGTGTCATTCATGGATCATGTGGTCTCATGGTGTCATTCATGGATCATGTGGTCTCATGGTGTCATTCATGGATCATGTGGTCTCATGATGTCATTCATGGATCATGTGGTCTCATGGTGTCATTCATTGGTCATGTGGTCTCATGATGTCATTCATGGATCATGTGGTCTCATGGTGTCATTCATGGATCATGTGGTCTCATGGTGTCATTCATTGGTCATGTGGTCTCATGATGTCATTCATGGATCATGTGGTCTCATGATGTCATTCATGGATCATGTGGTCTCATGGTGTCATTCATGGATCATGTGGTCTCACGGTGTCATTCATTGGTCATGTGGTCTCATGATGTCATTCATGGATCATGTGGTCTCACGATGTCATTCATGGATCATGTGGTCTCATGATGTCATTCATGGATCATGTGGTCTCATGGTGTCATTCATGGATCATGTGGTCTCATGGTGTCATTCATGGATCATGTGGTCTCATGGTGTCATTCATTGGTCATGTGGTCTCATGATGTCATTCATGGATCATGTGGTCTCATGGTGTCATTCATGGGTCATGTGGTCTCATGATGTCATTCATGGATCATGTGGTCTCATGGTGTCATTCATGGATCATGTGGTCTCATGATGTCATTCATGGATCATGTGGTCTCATGGTGTCATTCATGGATCATGTGGTCTCATGGTGTCATTCATGGATCATGTGGTCTCATGGTGTCATTCATGGATCATGTGGTCTCATGATGTCATTCATGGATCATGTGGTCTCATGGTGTCATTCATGGATCATGTGGTCTCATGGTGTCATTCATTGGTCATGTGGTCTCATGGTGTCATTCATTGGTCATGTGGTCTCATGATGTCATTCATGGATCATGTGGTCTCATGGTGTCATTCATGGGTCATGTGGTCTCATGATGTCATTCATGGATCATGTGGTCTCATGGTGTCATTCATGGATCATGTGGTCTCATGGTGTCATTCATGGATCATGTGGTCTCATGATGTCATTCATGGATCATGTGGTCTCATGGTGTCATTCATTGGTCATGTGGTCTCATGATGTCATTCATGGATCATGTGGTCTCATGGTGTCATTCATGGATCATGTGGTCTCATGGTGTCATTCATTGGTCATGTGGTCTCATGATGTCATTCATGGATCATGTGGTCTCATGATGTCATTCATGGATCATGTGGTCTCATGGTGTCATTCATGGATCATGTGGTCTCACGGTGTCATTCATTGGTCATGTGGTCTCATGATGTCATTCATGGATCATGTGGTCTCACGATGTCATTCATGGATCATGTGGTCTCATGATGTCATTCATGGATCATGTGGTCTCACGGTGTCATTCATGGATCATGTGGTCTCATGGTGTCATTCATGGATCATGTGGTCTCATGGTGTCATTCATGGATCATGTGGTCTCATGATGTCATTCATGGATCATGTGGTCTCATGGTGTCATTCATTGGTCATGTGGTCTCATGATGTCATTCATGGATCATGTGGTCTCATGGTGTCATTCATGGATCATGTGGTCTCATGGTGTCATTCATTGGTCATGTGGTCTCATGATGTCATTCATGGATCATGTGGTCTCATGATGTCATTCATGGATCATGTGGTCTCATGGTGTCATTCATGGATCATGTGGTCTCACGGTGTCATTCATTGGTCATGTGGTCTCATGATGTCATTCATGGATCATGTGGTCTCACGATGTCATTCATGGATCATGTGGTCTCATGATGTCATTCATGGATCATGTGGTCTCATGGTGTCATTCATGGATCATGTGGTCTCATGGTGTCATTCATGGATCATGTGGTCTCATGGTGTCATTCATTGGTCATGTGGTCTCATGATGTCATTCATGGATCATGTGGTCTCATGGTGTCATTCATGGGTCATGTGGTCTCATGATGTCATTCATGGATCATGTGGTCTCATGGTGTCATTCATGGATCATGTGGTCTCATGATGTCATTCATGGATCATGTGGTCTCATGGTGTCATTCATGGATCATGTGGTCTCATGGTGTCATTCATGGATCATGTGGTCTCATGGTGTCATTCATGGATCATGTGGTCTCATGATGTCATTCATGGATCATGTGGTCTCATGGTGTCATTCATGGATCATGTGGTCTCATGGTGTCATTCATTGGTCATGTGGTCTCATGGTGTCATTCATTGGTCATGTGGTCTCATGATGTCATTCATGGATCATGTGGTCTCATGGTGTCATTCATGGGTCATGTGGTCTCATGATGTCATTCATGGATCATGTGGTCTCATGGTGTCATTCATGGATCATGTGGTCTCATGGTGTCATTCATGGATCATGTGGTCTCATGGTGTCATTCATGGATCATGTGGTCTCATGGTGTCATTCATTGGTAATGTGGTCTCATGATGTCATTCATGGATCATGTGGTCTCATGGTGTCATTCATGGATCATGTGGTCTCATGGTGTCATTCATGGATCATGTGGTCTCATGGTGTCATTCATTGGTCATGTGGTCTCATGATGTCATTCATGGATCATGTGGTCTCATGATGTCATTCATGGATCATGTGGTCTCATGATGTCATTCATGGATCATGTGGTCTCATGGTGTCATTCATGGATCATGTGGTCTCATGGTGTCATTCATGGATCATGTGGTCTCATGGTGTCATTCGTGGATCATGTGGTCTCATGGTGTCATTCATGGGTCATGTGGTCTCATGATGTCATTCGTGGATCATGTGGTCTCATGGTGTCATTCATGGATCATGTGGTCTCATGGTGTCATTCATGGATCATGTGGTCTCATGGTGTCATTCATGGATCATGTGGTCTCATGGTGTCATTCATGGATCATGTGGTCTCATGATGTCATTCATGGATCATGTGGTCTCATGATGTCATTCATGGATCATGTGGTCTCATGGTGTCATTCATGGATCATGTGGTCTCATGGTGTCATTCATGGATCATGTGGTCTCATGGTGTCATTCATTGGTCATGTGGTCTCATGATGTCATTCATGGATCATGTGGTCTCATGATGTCATTCATGGATCATGTGGTCTCATGGTGTCATTCATGGATCATGTGGTCTCACGGTGTCATTCATTGGTCATGTGGTCTCATGATGTCATTCATGGATCATGTGGTCTCACGATGTCATTCATGGATCATGTGGTCTCATGATGTCATTCATGGATCATGTGGTCTCATGGTGTCATTCATGGATCATGTGGTCTCATGGTGTCATTCATGGATCATGTGGTCTCATGGTGTCATTCATTGGTCATGTGGTCTCATGATGTCATTCATGGATCATGTGGTCTCATGGTGTCATTCATGGATCATGTGGTCTCATGATGTCATTCATGGATCATGTGGTCTCATGGTGTCATTCATGGATCATGTGGTCTCATGGTGTCATTCATTGGTCATGTGGTCTCATGATGTCATTCATGGATCATGTGGTCTCATGGTGTCATTCATGGATCATGTGGTCTCATGGTGTCATTCATGGATCATGTGGTCTCATGATGTCATTCATGGATCATGTGGTCTCATGATGTCATTCATGGATCATGTGGTCTCATGGTGTCATTCATGGATCATGTGGTCTCACGGTGTCATTCATTGGTCATGTGGTCTCATGATGTCATTCCCCGGGTGGGGGGAAGCTGTGAATACAGAATATATAGGGCGGCTGTGGACTTGGTGTACAATGTACGGACCCCCCCCTCCCCCGATTGTAATGTGAGGTTTGTTTTCTCCTGGCAGGTATCAGCAGCAGGTGCACACGTACCGCCTCCTACCGGACCACAGCGGGCTGCTCTCCGTCCAGGTGGGATGTCTGTCTGCTCCTGTCACTCAGCAGAAGGAGAAATGTCCTCCATTAGTCCCCCCCCCACACCCACCGGGCCCCCATCCCCTCCCCCACACACCCACCGGGCCCCCATCCCCTCCCCCCCACACCCACCGGGTAACCATCCCCTCCCCCCAGACCAACCGGACCCCCATCCCCTCCCTCCACACCGAGCCCCCTTCCCTCCCACTGGGCCCCCATTCCACCCCCCCAACCCACGGGCCCCCATCCACCAAGCCCCCATCCCCCCACACCGGGCCCCCATCCCCCACCGACTGGGCCCCTATCCCCTCCTCCACCCACCAGCCCCCATCCTGCACACACTGGGGCTCCATCCCATCCTCCACCCACCAGCCCCCAACCGATTCACTGGTCCCCATCCCATCCCCCCCCCACACCGGGCCCCCATTCCATCCTCCACCCACCAGCCCCCATCCCATCCACCGGGCCCCCATTCCATCCCCCCCACATTGGGCCCCCATCCCCTCCATTATCCCATCCCCCCCACCCACGGCCCCCATCCCACCCGCCGGGTTCCCATCCCCTCCCCCACCCACCGGGCCCCCATCCTCCATCATGTCTGTCTCTCTCTTGTTGTTTGGTTTCCTTTCACAGCTGCATGTCGAAGTGTTAGAGCTCCGCTCACCGCCACCCTCCGGTGCCACCGCGCTCCTCTGTACCGCCATCTGTGGGAGGGGCCAGCACTGTCCGCGTCCCACACAGACACAACACTCACAGTATATATATATATACATCTCCTGTGCTGGGGGGGCACATATATATCAGTGTATACCTAACACCACCCACGTTACAGGAGACTGTCAGAGAGAGACCGCTCCCACATTACAGGAGACTGTCAGAGAGAGACCGCTCCCACGTTACAGGAGACTGTCAGAGATCACTCCCACGTTACAGGAGACTGTCAGAGAACGCTCCCACATTACAAGAGACTGTCAGAGATCGCTCCCACATTACAGGAGACTGTCAGAGAGAGACCGCTCCCACGTTACAGGAGACTGTCAGAGATCGCTCCCACGTTACAGGAGACTTTCAGAGAGAGACCACTCCCACATTACAGGAGACTGTCAGAGAGAGATCGCTCCCACATTACAGGAGACTGTCAGAGAGAGACCGCTCCCACATTACAGGAGACTGTCAGAGAACGCTCCCACGTTACAGGAGACTGTCAGAGAACACTCCCACGTTACAGGAGACTGTCAGAGACCGCTCCCACATTACAGGAGACTGTCAGAGACCACTCCCACGTTACAGGAGACTGTCAGAGACCACTCCCACGTTACAGGAGACTGTCAGAGAGAGACCGCTCCCACATTACAGGAGACTGTCAGAGAACGCTCCCACGTTACAGGAGACTGTCAGAGAACGCTCCCACATTACAGGAGACTGTCAGAGATCGCTCCCACATTACAGGAGACTGTCAGAGACCGCTCCCACATTACAGGAGACTGTCAGAGATCGCTCCCACATTACAGGAGACTGTCAGAGACCGCTCCCACATTACAGGAGACTGTCAGAGACCACTCCCACGTTACAGGAGACTGTCAGAGACCACTCCCACGTTACAGGAGACTGTCAGAGAGAGACCGCTCCCACATTACAGGAGACTGTCAGAGAACGCTCCCACGTTACGGGAGACTGTCAGAGATCGCTCCCACGTTACAGGAGACTGTCAGAGAGAGACCGCTCCCACATTACAGGAGACTGTCAGAGATCGCTCCCACGTTACAGGAGACTGTCAGAGATCGCTCCCACATTACAGGAGACTGTCAGAGACCACTCCCACATTACAGGAGACTGTCAGAGATCGCTCCCACGTTACAGGAGACTGTCAGAGACCACTCCCACGTTACAGGAGACTGTCAGAGATCGCTCCCACATTACAGGAGACTGTCAGAGATCGCTCCCACGTTACAGGAGACTGTCAGAGAGAGACCGCTCCCACATTACAGGAGACTGTCAGAGATCGCTCCCACATTACAGGAGACTGTCAGAGAACGCTCCCACGTTACAGGAGACTGTCAGAGAACGCTCCCACGTTACAGGAGACTGTCAGAGAACGCTCCCACGTTACAGGAGACTGTCAGAGAACGCTCCCACGTTACAGGAGACTGTCAGAGACCGCTCCCACATTACAGGAGACTGTCAGAGAACGCTCCCACGTTACAGGAGACTGTCAGAGAACGCTCCCACGTTACAGGAGACTGTCAGAGAACGCTCCCACATTACAAGAGACTGTCAGAGAACGCTCCCACGTTACAGGAGACTGTCAGAGAGAGACCGCTCCCACATTACAGGAGACTGTCAGAGAACGCTCCCACGTTACAGGAGACTGTCAGAGAGAGACCGCTCCCACATTACAGGAGACTGTCAGAGAACGCTCCCACATTACAGGAGACTGTCAGAGAACACTCCCACGTTACAGGAGACTGTCAGAGAGAGACCGCTCCCACATTACAGGAGACTGTCAGAGACCGCTCCCACATTACAGGAGACTGTCAGAGACCACTCCCACGTTACAGGAGACTGTCAGAGACCACTCCCACGTTACAGGAGACTGTCAGAGAGAGACCGCTCCCACATTACAGGAGACTGTCAGAGAACGCTCCCACGTTACAGGAGACTGTCAGAGAACGCTCCCACGTTACAGGAGACTGTCAGAGAACGCTCCCACATTACAGGAGACTGTCAGAGACCGCTCCCACATTACAGGAGACTGTCAGAGATCGCTCCCACGTTACTGGAGACTGTCAGAGATCGCTCCCACATTACAGGAGACTGTCAGAGATCACTTCCACATTACAGGAGACTGTCAGAGATCGCTCCCACATTACAGGAGACTGTCAGAGAACGCTCCCACATTACAGGAGACTGTCAGAGAACACTCCCACGTTACAGGAGACTGTCAGAGAGAGACCGCTCCCACATTACAGGAGACTGTCAGAGACCGCTCCCACATTACAGGAGACTGTCAGAGACCACTCCCACGTTACAGGAGACTGTCAGAGACCACTCCCACGTTACAGGAGACTGTCAGAGAGAGACCGCTCCCACATTACAGGAGACTGTCAGAGAACGCTCCCACGTTACAGGAGACTGTCAGAGAACGCTCCCACGTTACAGGAGACTGTCAGAGAACGCTCCCACATTACAGGAGACTGTCAGAGACCGCTCCCACATTACAGGAGACTGTCAGAGACCGCTCCCACATTACAGGAGACTGTCAGAGATCGCTCCCACGTTACTGGAGACTGTCAGAGATCGCTCCCACATTACAGGAGACTGTCAGAGATCGCTCCCACATTACAGGAGACTGTCAGAGAACACTCCCACGTTACAGGAGACTGTCAGAGAACGCTCCCACATTACAGGAGACTGTCAGAGAACGCTCCCACATTACAGGAGACTGTCAGAGATCGCTCCCACATTACAGGAGACTGTCAGAGATCGCTCCCACATTACAGGAGACTGTCAGAGAACGCTCCCACGTTACGGGAGACTGTCAGAGATCGCTCCCACGTTACAGGAGACTGTCAGAGAGAGACCGCTCCCACATTACAGGAGACTGTCAGAGATCGCTCCCACGTTACAGGAGACTGTCAGAGAACGCTCCCACATTACAGGAGACTGTCAGAGATCGCTCCCACGTTACAGGAGACTGTCAGAGATCGCTCCCACATTACAGGAGACTGTCAGAGAACGCTCCCACATTACAGGAGACTGTCAGAGAACGCTCCCACGTTACAGGAGACTGTCAGAGAACGCTCCCACATTACAGGAGACTGTCAGAGAACGCTCCCACATTACAGGAGACTGTCAGAGAGAGACCGCTCCCACATTACAGGAGACTGTCAGAGATCGCTCCCACATTACAGGAGACTGTCAGAGACCGCTCCCACATTACAGGAGACTGTCAGAGACCGCTCCCACATTACAGGAGACTGTCAGAGATCGCTCCCACGTTACAGGAGACTGTCAGAGATCGCTCCCACATTACAGGAGACTGTCAGAGAACGCTCCCACGTTACGGGAGACTGTCAGAGATCGCTCCCACGTTACAGGAGACTGTCAGAGAGAGACCGCTCCCACATTACAGGAGACTGTCAGAGATCGCTCCCACGTTACAGGAGACTGTCAGAGATCGCTCCCACATTACAGGAGACTGTCAGAGAACGCTCCCACGTTACAGGAGACTGTCAGAGAACGCTCCCACGTTACAGGAGACTGTCAGAGACCACTCCCACATTACAGGAGACTGTCAGAGATCGCTCCCACGTTACAGGAGACTGTCAGAGACCACTCCCACGTTACAGGAGACTGTCAGAGATTGCTCCCACATTACAGGAGACTGTCAGAGATCGCTCCCACGTTACAGGAGACTGTCAGAGAGAGACCGCTCCCACATTACAGGAGACTGTCAGAGATCGCTCCCACATTACAGGAGACTGTCAGAGACCGCTCCCACATTACAGGAGACTGTCAGAGATCGCTCCCACGTTACAGGAGACTGTCAGAGAACGCTCCCATGTTACAGGAGACTGTCAGAGAACGCTCCCATGTTACAGGAGACTGTCAGAGAACACTCCCACGTTACAGGAGACTGTCAGAGAACACTCCCACGTTACAGGAGACTGTCGGAGACTGCTCCTACGTTACAGGAGACTGTCAGAGACCGCTCCCACGTTACAGGAGACTGTCAGAGACCGCTCCCACGTTACAGGAGACTGTCAGAGAACGCTCCCACGTTACAGGAGACTGTCAGAGACCGCTCCCACGTTACAGGAGACTGTCAGAGAACGCTCCCACGTTACAGGAGACTGTCAGAGAACGCTCCCATGTTACAGGAAACTGTCAGAGAACGCTCCCATGTTACAGGAAACTGTCAGAGAACGCTCCCACATTACAGGAGACTGTCAGAGAACGCTCCCACGTTACAGGAGACTGTCAGAGAACGCTCCCATGTTACAGGAGACTGTCAGAGAACGCTCCCACATTACAGGAGACTGTCAGAGAACGCTCCCACGTTACAGGAGACTGTCAGAGAACGCTCCCATGTTACAGGAGACTGTCAGAGAACGCTCCCATGTTACAGGAGACTGTCAGAGAACGCTCCCATGTTACAGGAGACTGTCAGAGAACGCTCCCATGTTACAGGAGACTGTCAGAGAACGCTCCCATGTTCTGTCAGACTGCTTACACACATATATATCTATTGTATGACAGTCCCTGTATGTTGTTCCTCAGTCTGTACACGGAGTCGATGTCAGAAGGTTCTTTGGACTCACCAACCTCATATCTGCCTACAGACGGCGGGGGAATGGACTCGTCAACCCCTTACATTTCCCTGTCGGTAAGGAGAAGCCGGCCAGAGATTTACAATCTGGTGAGTCACAATGATGACATCACACAACCACATCACACAACGATGACATCACACAATGCTCACATCACACAATGCTCACATCACACAATGCTCACATCACACAACGATGACATCACACAAAGACATCACACAATGATGACATCACACAATGACATCACACAATGACATCACACAATGACATCACACAACGACATCACACAATGATGACATCACACAACGACATCACACAACGATGACATCACACATTGACATCACACAATGATGACATCACACAATGACATCACACAATGATGACATCACACAACGATGACATCACACAATGACATCACACAATGATGACATCACACAACGATATTACACAACGATGACATCACACGACAATCACCAAATACAGTCAAGCAATGAAATCCATACACACCCTCAGAGAGGTGTCACCGCCTGTAAATCTGCATCTTCCATGAAGCTATCACCCAACTGTCCTCCTGCGTTGTCACCTGTCACATGGCCTTCCAGTGTTCATCACACATGACACAGACATGGCCAATGGTGTCACCATCAGGAGGAAAGCCAGGTCGCCACCACTGGAGGACATGGAGACAGGAAGTGGCAGCGAAGAGGCGGCAGGAGATCCGCAGCGCTGAGATGGACAGGTGATCAATGGTTCCCGCTGCACAGGGCACAGCTCGGGGCTCCTGTCTGCACATGCTCAGTACGGTATATTGTGGTGGATGTTTCCTCTGTTGTAGATGACG
>NW_028319859.1:0-85000 GCF_062004578.1 Staurois parvus
GGCCTCCAACGTAAGGAGGCACATCTTTAGTGAGCTCCAATAAAAGAAGCACTACTCTGACCACTGTTAGTAGGTCCTCCTTCACTGTCCTCCAGTGTAAGGAGGCACTACACTGGCCACCAACATTAGAAGGTCCACCTTCATTAACATCCAATGTAAGGAGGCACTACACTGACCATATACGTTAGAAGGTCCACCTTCGTTGACCTCCAATATAAGGAGGCACTATACTGACCACCAACATTAGAAGGTCTACCTTCGCTGACCTCCAACATAAGGAGGCACTATTACTGACCAGCAACATAGAAGATCTACCTTTGCTGACCTCCAATGTAAGGAGGCGCTATACTGACCACCAAAGGTAGAAGGTCCATCTTCACTGACCTCCAATGTAAGAAGGCACTACACTGACCACCAACATTAGAAGGTCCACCTTCATTAACGTCCAGTGTAAGGAGGCACTACACTGACCATATACGTTAGAAGGTCCACCTTTGCTGACCTCCAATGTAAGGAGGCGCTATACTGACCACCAAAGGTAGAAGGTCCATCTTCACTGGCCTCCAATGTAAGAAGGCACTATACTGACCACCAAGGTTAGAAGGTCTACCTTCGCTGACCTCCAACATAAGGAGGCACTATACTAACCACCAACATTAGAAGGTCTACCTTCGCTGACCTCCAACATAAGGAAGCCCTATACTGACCACAACGTTAGAAGGTCTACCTTCACTGACCTCCAATGTAAGGAGGCCCTATACTGACCACCAAAGGTAGAAGGGTCCATCTTCACTGACCTCCAATGTAAGAAGGCACTACACCAACATTAGTAGGCCCATCTTCACAGATCTGCATTGTAAGAAGACACTACACAGACCATCAACATTAGAAGGTTCATCATCACTGACCTCCAATACAAGGTGCCCTTCTACCTAACCCCCAATGTAAGGGTGCACACTACAACTTTCATTGTTTGAGTTTCTTTTCTATTATTTTTGCATTTCTTTTAATGATAAATTATGGAGTGTGTGCAGTGCTGTGTTGAGGGCATAATGAAAGTAGAAGGTGTTAACAAAGGAGGATGAATTCAGTAGATCTTTAGCAAAAATGAAAGTATTATTGGAGTATAAAGAGGAACAAGGCAAGCTAAAGACTTACTGAAGGCCATGTAAATGAGGATTAGAAGTATGAATTTATTCCTCGCATCGGCAGGGAGTCAGTACAGAGACTGGCACAGGAGGTGTTAGAAAAGCGGTTGGTGGGCAACATAATTCTGCCAGTTGCATTCATAAGCGACTGTAATGCTGCCAACTTCGTCAGTGGTCAGACATTTGGTGAAGACTTACCTCATCAGACCGGGGTGATTAGCACATACATTAATATTTCAGTAGCGTCATTACCGAAGTAAATTTGGATATATTTATTGATTGATTGATTGATTGCTATTATATTGCAGCTCACCTGTGTCATCTCTTCCTTGCAGGACGCCAGGGATTTTCTCTGATCCGGATACCAGGGCGTTTGGGGGAAGTAAATGGAATACATCTTGCAGCCCGTTGTGTCTCCGCACATTGTACTGAATGTGGCTTTTCTCAATCAACGTCATGTGTCTGTTCACTGCAAGAAAACCATTACAGGCGCTGAGTGCGCGAATCTAATCACCGCTATTTCACTTTGAAATGCACATCAAAGTGCACAGAATGCTTTTTGTTTTGTCTCGGTATTTATCATTCCAGAAATAACCTGGAAGCAGCGCCGGATGTTTCCAGCACATTATGTGTGTTTTCTTCATGTTCTGATCATCGAATCCGAACATCACCTTAAAGGGTACCTGCATTCTTAAAAGATATTATCTCTGTAAAGGACACAGTGACATTTTCACATTCAGTCTACGCAAGCCATCCTGTTTCGGGTGAGAGCTCACCAGGGACAGGATCACTAAAAGGCCATTTACCTTCATTCATCACGATGTTCTTCTGCTGGAAAGACTAGCAAAACGTCCCTCAGTCACTGATTCCTTCCTAGCAAGAGATATTTAAGAAACATTCCAGGCTAGCGACTGAGCGACACTCCTTATGGGAAGTTGTTGCTGCACCTTCTGATTCTACCTCGGCAATAACCAGTGTGACATCAGCCTATCTACAATCATGGAGCTAGAACAATGTAGGCGTTTGCTCCACATACTGGTTGATTCCCTTTCTGGCCAGGAGCCATAGACAATAATTTCAGTGCTGCAATGCACCTGTGCAATTACTGGAGACCACAAACTGCTAGAAGACAGGAGTGATGCTGTATACCTGGGGCTCAATAAAAATGTAAATTGTAAATTAAAGAGATATGTATACGAGGGGGCATGTGCCTCGTTGGACATGGCCAATAGTAACCTAGCACATTTTAAAAAGTGGCTGAATTCCTGGAGCTTTAACCCACACAGGGATTGTCTGATTCTAGCAGTTTGTGATCTCCACTGATTCCATGAGTGCAGTGCAACATCTATATCGTCATTTGTGCCTCCTGGCAGTTGAGAAACTGTATCACAGGATAAAGGAAAGGAAAAAGGAAAGGAGAAAGGGAGAGGAAAGGGGAATGGAAATGAGAAAGGGAAAGGAAAGGAGAAAGGGGAAAGGGGAAAGGAAAGGAGAAAGGGGAAAGGAAAGGATAGGAAAGGAAAGGGGAAAGGAAAGGAAAGGAGAAAGGGAAAAGGAAAGCAGAAAGGGGAAAGGACAAGAGAAAGGGGAAAGGAAAAGAGAAAGGGGAAAGGAAAAAGGAAAGGAAAGGAAAAAGGAAAGGAAAGGAAAAAGGAAAGGATAAAGGGGAAAGGAAAGGATAAAGGGGAAAGGAAAGGAGAAAGGGGAAAGGAAAGGAAAAAGGAAAGGAAAGGGGAAAATAAAGGAAAGGGGAAAGGAAAGGAAAGGGGAAAGGAAAAAGGAAAGGAAAGGAGAAAGGGGAAAGGATAGGATAGGCTAGGAAAGGAAAGGAAAGGAGAAAAGGGAAAGGAAAGGAGAAAGAGGAAAGGAAAGGAGAAAGGGGAAAGGAAAGGAAAGGGGAAAAGAAAGGAAAGGGGAAAGGAAAGGAAAAGAAAGGAAAGGAGAAAGGGGAAAGGAAAGGAAAGGAAAGGAGAGGAAAGGGAAAGAAAAGGAAAGGAAAGGAGAAAGGGGAAAGGAAAGGAAAGGAAAGGAGAGGAAAGGGGAAAGGAGAGGAAAGTTGAAAGGAAAGGGGAAAGGAAAGGAGAAAGGGGAAAGGAAAGGGGAAAGGAAAGGAATGGAGAAAGGGGAAAGGAAAGGGGAAAGGGGAAAGGAAAGGAAAGAGGAAAGGAAAGAAAAGGAGAAAGGGGAAAGGAAAGGAGAAAGGGGAAAGGAAAGGAAAGGAGAAAAAGGGAAAGGAAAGGAGAAAAGGGAAAGGAAAGGAGAAAAGGGAAAGGAAAGGAGAAAGGGGAAAGGAAAGGAAATGAGAGGGAAAAGGGGAAAGGAAAGGAGAAAGGGGAAAGGAAAGGAAAGGAATGGGGAAAGGAAAGGAAAGGAGAAAGGGAAAAGGCAAGGAGAAAGGGGGGTGGAAAGGAACGGAGAAAGGGAAAGGAAAGGAGAAAGGAAAAGGAAAGGAGAAAGGGGAAAGGAAAGGAGAAAAGGGAAACGAAACGAAAGGAGAAAGGAGAAAGGGGAAAGGAAAGGAAAGAGGAAAGGAAAGGGGAAAGGAAAGGAAAGGAGAAAAGGGAAAGGAAAGGAGAAAGGGGAAGGAAAGGAGAAAGGGGAAAGGAGAGGAGAAATGGGAAAGGAAAGGAGAAAAGGGAAAGGAAAAGAAAGGAAAGGAGAAAAGGAAAAAAGGAGAAAAGGGGAAAGGAAAGGAAAGGGGAAAGGAAAGGAAAGGGGAAAGGAAAAGGAAAGCAGGAAGGGGAAAGGAAAAGACAGGAAAGGAGAAAGGGGAAAGGAAAGAGGAAAGGAAAGGGAAAGAAAAAGGAAAGGAAAAACGGAAAGGAGAAAGAAAAGGAGAAAAGGGAAAGGAAAGGAAAGGAGAAAAGGGGAAAGGAAAGGAGAAAAGGGAAAGGAAAGGGGAAAGGAAAGGAGAAAGAGGAAGGGAAAGGAAGGAGAAAGGCGAAAGGAAAGGAAAGGAGAAAGGCGAAAGGAAAGCAGAAAGGTATAGGAAAGTAGAAAAGGGAAAGGAAAGGAGAAAAGGGGAAAAAAGGGAGAAAGGGGAAAAAAGGGAGAAAGGGGAAAGGAAAGGAGAAAGGGGAAAGGAAAGGAGAAAAGGGAAAGGAAAGGAGAAAGGGGAAAGGAAAGGAGAAAGGGGAAAGGAAACGAGAAAGGGAAAGGAAAGGAGAAAGGGGAAAGGAACGAGAAAGGGAAAGGAAAGGAGAAAAGGGAAAGGAAAGGAGAAAAGGGAAAGGAAAGGAGAAAAGGGAAAGGAAAGGAGGAAAAAGGGAAAAAAAGGAGAAAGGGGAAAGGAAAGGAAAAAGGGGAAAGGGGAAAAGAAAGGAAAGGAAAGGAGAGGAAAGGAAAGGAGAAAGGAAAGGGGAAAGGGAAAAGGAAAGGAGAAAGGGGAAAGGAAAGGAGAAAAGGGAAACGAAACGAAAGGAGAAAGGAGAAAGGGGAAAGGAAAGGAAAGAGGAAAGGAAAGGGGAAAGGTAAGGAAAGGAGAAAGGGGAAAGGAAAGGAGAAAGGGAAGGAGAGAGAAATGGGAAAGGAAAGGAGAAAAGGGAAAGGAAAAGAAAGGAAAGGAGAAAAGGGAAAAAAAGGAGAAAGGGGAAAGGAAAGGAAAGGGGAAAGGAAAGGAAAGGGGAAAGGAGAAAGGAAAGGAGGAAGGGGAAAGGAAAAGACAGGAAAGGAGAAAGGGGAAAGGAAAGAGGAAAGGAAAGGGGAAAGGAAAAAGGAAAGGAAAACGGAAAGGAGAAAGAAAAGGAGAAAAGGGAAAGGAAAGGAAAGGAGAAAGGGGAAAGGAAAGGAGAAAAGGGAAAGGAAAGGGGAAAGGAAAGGAGAAAGAGGAAGGGAAAGGAAAGGGGAAAGGAAAGGAGAAAGAGGAAGGGAAAGGAAAGGAGAAAGGCGAAAGGAAAGGAAAGGAGAAAGGCGAAAGGAAAGCAGAAAAGGTATAGGAAAGTAGAAAAGGGAAAGGAAAGGAGAAAAGGGGAAAAAAGGGAGAAAGGGGAAAAAAGGGAGAAAGGGGAAAGGAAAGGAGAAAGGGGAAAGGAAAGGAGAAAAGGGAAAGGAGAAAGGGGAAAGGAAAGGAGAAAGGGGAAAGGAAACGAGAAAGGGGAAAGGAAAGGAGAAAGGGGAAAGGAAACGAGAAAGGGGAAAGGAAAGGAGAAAAGGGAAAGGAAAGGGGAAAAGGGAAAGGAAAGGAGAAAAAGGGAAAGGAAAGGAGAAAAAGGGAAAAAAAGGAGAAAGGGAAAGGAAAGGAAAAGGGGAAAGGGGAAAAGAAAGGAAAGGAAAGGAGAGGAAAGGAAAGGAGAAAGGAAAGGGGAAAGGAAAGGATGGAAGGAAGAGGAAACAAAACAAAGAAAGATGGACAGAGAGAAAGAGAAGCAGTGTAGCACATTCACTGCTCAGTACTACTAAGGTGTAAGCAGAGACTGCACATGTAATAAACACATATGTCTGCCCCATGTTCATACCATGCATATACTGTACATAGCTACAAACTATACACAAAAACAAACAAATAAATAAACACAGCCATGATTAAGGTCATTAGCAATGAACACATCACCGTTACATACATCTACAATACTGTAAAAAGACTGCAGTTCCCCTTTAAGCTGATTGCATTATAGATAAAGCCCCGTTCAGGCCCTCCAGCCATTTAAAAGCCGCACATGCGTGTCTCAAAACAACTTTGTCTAATTTGAAGAAGCGGTTGCCTTGCCCATACCCATTCCAAATTAAATAGTTGAGGAGAAAGCTAGCTGGAGCAGGTTTGTGAATTATATCCCCTCCTTGACAATCTATGCAGGTGGCGGGCGCCGCATGTTAATGAATGTGTGCCTGGCACAAACCTCAGCTAATTATTATACGCAGAATAGAATACGCTTGTTGTGGTTTGTGAAGGCCTCTTGAAGGGTGACCATTCGCTGCTTCCCTCCCCCCAGAAAATCAGATCATCACAGATGTGTCCGGTGTCATCACATACTTTATTTTAAAGTGGGCTCATTGTGATATATTTATATGAATCAGCATTTACTATTTTCTCTAAGTCTCTGGGATAGAAATTGGAAAAAAAAACAACTACTTTTGAGGTTGGTTTGAGCTGCACTGTGCATTGCAGTCATCCCATTAGGTGAGTCATTGTCATATTTGAGTATTGATGTCAGCCAGTGCCCCCGCCCCTTTGTTTACATACAGCTGTCAGCCAGGGAATCTTTCACCCAGCAGCTGAATGGAGCCAGGGATGATCATCGGTTGCTGGGATACCGGAAGATTCTAGCATTTTAGCACTTGGTGGGAAGCTGTTGCATCCATGACAGCTTCCCGGCAAAATATGCCCCAGTTTGTTCCTTGTGCTGCCAGTTGCTGTTTTAGCTGAAATCTGAAGTCCTCTAATTCCCGGTCTCCTCTGGTTGTGGGCCAGGTCTTCTCATCCATCAGTACCTGACCTCAACCCTACTGAACACCTTTGGGATGAACTACCAAGGGTAAACTGGTCTTCCCATTCAACATCAGCACCTGACCTCACAAATGTACACAAATCCTCACAGGCACCCCAAAATCTTGTGGAAAGTCTTATCAGAAGAGTAGAGACTGTTATAGCCAAACAGGGGACATCCCCATATTGATGGCCAAGATTTTGGAATGAGATGTCTAACTCCATAAAGACTTGGTTTGACCAGTTTGGTGTGGAAGAACTCGAGTGTTCTGCACAGAGCCCTGACCTCAACCCTACTGGCTGAATTGGAATGGTGATTGGGAGCTAGGTCTTCTCATTCCATATAGCCAAAACAGGGGACATCTCCATATTAATGGCCAAGGTTTTGGAATGAGATGTCTAGCTCCATAAAGACTTGGTTTGACCAGTATGGTGTGGAAGTACTCGAGTGTTCTGCACAGAGCCCTGACTTCAAACCTACTGGCTGAATTGGAATGGTGATTGTGAGCTAGGTCTTCTCATTCATATAGCCAAAACAGGGAACATCTTCATATTAATGGCCAAGGTTTTGGAATGAGATTTCTGGCTTCATAAAGACTTGGTTTGACCAGTTTGGTGTGGAAGAACGTGAGTGTTCTGCACAGAGCCCTGACCTCAAAGCTAATGGCTGAATTGGAATGGTGATTGTGAGCTAGGGTCTTCTCATTCATATAGCCAAAACAGGGACATCTTCATATTAATGACCAAGGTTTTGGAATGAGATGTCTAGCTCCATAAAGACATGGTTTGACCAGTTTGGTGTGGAAGAACTCGAGTGTTGTGCACAGAGCCCTTTCCTCAACCCTACTGGCTGAATTGGAATGGTGATTTTGAGCTAGGTTTTCTCATTCAACATCAGAACCTGACTTTGCAAATGTTCTTGCAAATGACCAATGTTCTAGTCTTCCTCAGCCTCCAGAAAAGTCTTGGGAAGGTCTTTTTCTGTTCCCCAATGACTGTTCCATGTGTACAAAGCCAGCTCCATAAATACATGGATGACCAGTTTGGTGTGGAGGAACATGAGTGTCCTGAACAGAGCCCTGACCTCAACCCTACTGAACACCTTTGAGATGAACTGGAACAACAATGGTGAGCCAGGTCTTCTCAGCCAGGAACACAATGGTGAGCCAGGTCTTCTCAGCCAGGAACACCAATGGTGAGCCAGGTCTTCTCAGCCAGGAACACCAATGGTGAGCCAGGTCTTCTCAGCCAGGAACACCAATGGTGAGCCAGGTGTTTTCAGCCAGGAACACCAATGGTGAGCCAGGTCTTCTGGAACACCAATGGTGAGCCAAGTCTTCTCATCCAACATCAGTACCTGATAAGGCACAAATCCCCGCAGACACCCTCCAAAATCTTGTGGAAAGTCTTCCCAAAAGAAAGGAGGCTGTTACAGCCACAAAGGGGGATCAACTCCATATCAATGGCCAGGTTTTGGAATGGGATATTAAACCATCTGATATACACTCACCGGCCATCTAGATGTGGTGAAGTCGACTTACTGAAGTTAAAACTGAGCATCATAATGGGGAAGAAAGGGGAATGAAGTGACGTTGCACGTGGCATGGTTGTTGGTGCCAGACGGGCTGGTCTGAGCATTTAACAAACTGCTGATCTACTGGGATTTTCATAGACAACCATCTACAGAGAATGGTCCAAAAAATGAGAAAATATCATGTGAGCAGCAGTTGTGTGGAGGGAAAATGCCTTGTTGATGTCAGAGGTTAGATGAGAATGGGCAGACTGGTTGGAGATGATAGAAAGGCAACAGGAACTCCAATAACCACTTGTTACAACCAAGGTATGCAGAATACAATCTCTGAACGCACAACACGTTCAACTTGAAGCAGATGGGCTACAGCAGCAGAAAACCACACCAGGTGCCACTCCTGTCAGCTAGGAACAGGAAACGGAGGCTCATCAAAATTGGATAATAGAAGACTGGAAAAACGTTGCCGGGTCTGATGAGTCTGGATTTCCCTAGGGTTGGTTGTGTGTGAAAACCCAGAAGATGTGGGATTGGTTGGAGCGCACACCTTAAAATCTAACCACGCTGCCATCAGCACACAAGCGACATTATTTGTTTGTACACTTGGTCAGAATACGCAGCAAAAAAACCAAAACGGAATAACTCCTGCAGCCCCTCTCTGGCAGGAAATACATATTTGTGATTAAGCCCGGGGATGATGTATGCCCTCACGGGTGATCAGGCAGGCTGGAAGGAGAACCTGCAATTACATTTTATCAGTCTACATATAAAAGAAAATTAAGAACATTTATCTTTCATACGTGTTTTCTCTTTCGTGCCACTTCGGCAGCCTGATTTACGCGTTGTGGCGCTTCATGTTTTTAGAGAACGATTAAATGGGAAAAATGAAATAAAATACGTGTAGAAATTGTACAATGGCTGCTTATCGGAGGGTCGGAGAATTGAGCCCAGCGCAGTACATTGAACAATGGACCGAATGACGCCATATGTAATGGTATCGCCCAATGTGGTGGGAGAGGTCACGGTAAAGTAATGTTTAGGAAGTAATGAGGACGTACTGTGTATGTTCAGTAGGTTCAGGGTGTTTTCAAAAGCAGCCATAACATGAGTAGAGAAGCCTGTCCTCTGCCAGTATACTGCAGAGAAGGACCCTTGTATACTGTGTGGAAGCAGTGGTCTCTCTGCAGAGGTTTGACTGCTGATCTACTGGGATTTTCACGCACAACTATCCCTATCTTCTGAGAAGAGTCGATATAGTGAATGTGGGGTCCAGGGAGAGCAGATATAGTGAATGCGGGGTCCGGGGAGAGCTAATATAGTGAATGCGGGGTCCGGGGAGAGTGGATATAGTGAATGCAGGGTCCGGGGAGAGCGGATATAATAAATGCGGGGCCTGGGGAGAGCAGATATAGTGAATTCAGGGTACGGGAGAGCGGATATAGTGAATGCAGGGTCCGGGGAGAGCGGATATAGTGAATGCAGGGTCCGGGGAGAGCGGATATAGTGAATGCGGGGTCCGGGGAGAGCGGATTTAGTGAATGCGGGGTCCGGGGAGAGCGGATATAGTGAGGGACCGCCGAGCGGCACCACTAGCACTCCACTGGTCAGGCGTGCCCAGAGCGCGGAATCTAAGCCCCAGGGTACTTGTTCACCAGGGCCCCTGATGGTGGGGATGGACTTGCAGTACCCCGAGACCAGGTCGCCTCTACTGAGCACACCTGTCAGTGGTAGGGGTGTCCGCCAGGGGTTCCAACCAGGGAGAGCCAAATGTGAGGAGGTCGGGTGACCCCGATGGGATGGATGGATGGCTGAGCAAGTGCGTAGTCAGACAGGCCGAGTCGGTAATGTAGAGGACGGTAAGGTACAAGGGAGCAGGCAGAGAATCGTCGGGTCACACGCCAGGTCAGCAACAGGAGGTCAGATCTAATGAGGGGCATCCAGGGAGAGAGGTCAGGCAAGCAAGGGTCTGGGCAGGAGAAATCAGCAAGGTCAATAGCAATCCGGGTCAATAACTTACTAGGCACAGGTACAGGAACGCAGGAAGCAGGTAAGACCAGAAGGCAACGAAATGACAGCTCAGGGACATTTAAATATCCCGCCCTGCGCTGCCATTGGTGCCCAGCGGGCGGCCGCGGCTTCTACTGCGCATGCGCGAACTCGAACGCCGCGGCCGGCCCGGAACTAGTGCCCGTGTACTGGGAGGAGCAGTGCGCCTGCGCCGGGACCATCGAGGCACGGAACGAGGGGATCCCTGACATTGCCCCCCCCTACGGGCAACCTCCGGATGCCCACCCGATCTCTCCACCACGGGTGATCACAAAGAAACCTCCGGACAAGCCTAGGTGCATGGACATTATGGGCTGGTTCCCACGAATTGTCCTCAGGGCCGTAGCCCTTCCACTTGATGAGAAATTGGGTCTGGCCCCCCCTTCGACGGCACTTCAAGATTGCCTCCACCTCGAATTCTTCTTCCTCTTCAACCGTTACGGCCTCCGGGGGCCTGGATTCCCGTTCCGGGAAGGCATCAGGGACTACCAGTTTCAACAGGGACACGTGGAAGACAGGGTGGATCTTGAGTGTGTCAGGGAGAACAAGTTCATAGGCCACCTCATTGACCATCCGTTTGATGCAAAAGGGGCCTATGAATTTAGGTCCCAACTTTTTTGACGGGCAGAGCATCCTCAAGTTTGACGTAGCCAGCCAAACCTTCTCTCCGGGCTGCAACACCAGGTCCCCTCTTCGCTTTCTATTAAAAGCCCTCTTGTAGTCTTCTTGGGCTTGACGGATGGCTTCCTGTAGTTTCTTATTGTTGGAGGTGAAGAAGGTCAGTGCATCCTGTGTCGCTGGAATCGGGCATTCCGGGACCAAGTCCGGGAGGAAGACAGGATGAAACCCATAGTTGGCGAAGAACGGGGACTGCCCAGTTGCTGAATGGCAAGCGTTGTTGTACGCGAATTCTGCCAAAGGGAGGAGTGGCACCCAGTCGTCCTGAGAGAATGATGTGTAGCATCGCAGGTATTGCTCCAGGGTCTGATTAGTCCTTTCGGTCTGGCCATTGGTCTGAGGGTGAAATGCCGAGGAAAGAGACAGCTTGATATCCAGGGCTTTGCACAACGCCCTCCAAAACCGCGAGGTAAACTGCACCCCTCGGTCCGAGACGATGTCTTCGGGAACCCCATGCAGTCTAACGATCTCTCGAATAAAGACTTGCGCCGTCTCGGCTGCAGATGGAGTCTTCCGTAAAGGGATGAAATGGGCCATCTTGGATAAGCGGTCCACGACCACGAGAATTGCTGTGTGGTCCAGTGAAGGTGGGAGCTCGACTATGAAGTCCATGGAGATTTTCTGCCAGGGCCGTTCAGGGATGGGCAATGGACGTAGCAGGCCCCATGCCTTATTCCTTGAAGGCTTGTTCCGCTGGCAGATGGCACAGGAGCTCACGTAGTTCTTACAATCCTTGGCCATGTCCAGCCACCAGAAGGAACGTCGGAGGAGTTCCAGGGTCTTGACCGGTCCAAAATGTCCTGCCAGTGGGTGGTCATGGCAATGTCCCAAGACTAAGGTTCGGGCATCCTCTGGCACCACAATCCGGTCCTCCCTCCATAGGAGTCCCTCCTTGTTCTGGAGGGGGGCCCCATCGGAGGTAGACATCGCTGTGGACGCCCTCAGGATCTCGGAGCGAAGGTTTGTCTGAAGGGCCAAGAAATTTCCTGCAGGAAGAATAGTGTCGGGCACTGGGATCTCCTTGGTGTCCTCATACATGCGCGACAATGCGTCAGGCTTTGTGTTTTTCGAGCCGGGCCTGTATGTGATGTGGAACTGGAACCTCGAGAAAAACAATGCCCATCTTGCTTGTCGTGGGCGTAGGCGTTTGGCCGTCCTCAGATATTCCAGGTTCTTGTGGTCCGTGAAAATCAGGATGGGATGGGAGGCACCTTCCAGCAGGTACCTCCATTCCTCTAAAGCGGCTTTGATAGCCAGTAGCTCGCGATCCCCAATGTCGTAGTTCCTCTCCGCCGGGGTAAGTTTCCGTGAAAAGAATGCTACTGGGTGAAGTAATTCCTTGGCGCCCTTCCGCTGGGAAAGGATGGAGCCAACCGCGTTTTCAGATGCATCTACTTCTAAGATGTAGGGCAGGGAGGCGTCGGGATGACCCAGAATGGGTGCTGAGGTAAATAACCTTTTTAGTGCTTCAAAAGCTTCCTGTGCCTCGGGCGTCCATCTGAATCGCGTCCCAAGTTTAGTTAATTGAGTGATGGGGGAGACCAGACCCGAGAAGTTCTTGATAAACTTCCGGTAGAAATTTGCGAACCCAATAAAACGTTGGACACTTTTCCTGTCCGTGGATTCAGGCCAATCTAGGATCGCTGAGACCTTCTGAGGGTCCATTGCGACCCCCGTGGTGGAGATAATCAGACCCAGGAATGTAACGCTAGCCTGTTCAAAGCAGCATTTCTCTGCTTTAGCGTACAACCCGTGCTGCCGCAACCGCCCCAACACCTTCGTTACATGTACCCTGTGCTCCCCCAGGGAGGATGAGAAAATCAAAATGTCGTCTAAGTAGACGATGACAAAGATGTCCAGGAAGTCCCTAAAGATGTCGTTTACAAAGTGCTGGAAGGTGGCTGGCGCATTGCATAACCCGAAAGGCATGACCAGGTATTCAAAATGGCCGAAACGGGTGCGGAAGGCCGTCTTCCACTCATCCCCCTCCCTTATGCGAACCAAATTGTAGGCTCCCCTTAAGTCCAACTTGGTAAATACTACTGCAGCTTTTATGCTCTGGAATAATTCAGGTACCAGCGGTAATGGGTAACGATTTTTAATGGTGACCCTATTCAGCTCCCGATAGTCAATGCATGGCCTCAAAGTCTTGTCCTTCTTTTCTACAAAGAAGATCCCTGCACCTGCTGGGGAAGTGGAGGGACGGATGAATCCCTTTCGGAGGCTATCCTCAATATAGTCCTTCAGGGCCCCTAATTCTAGCTCAGAAAGGGGAAAAATTCGCCCGAACGGGATTTCAGAACCGGGCAACAGATCAATCGGGCAGTCATATGGGCGGTGGGGGGGTAGAGCATCTGCTCCCCGTTCACTGAACACATCAAGAAACTTGTGATAGGCTGCAGGAATCACTTGTTTCAGGCTGTCATCCCCTTCAGAGCACAGAAGAACCTGGGGGATCCCCGGGCCCGAAGTTCGACACAGTTCCCGACAATATGGGGAAGGGAACGAGACAACCCCAGTTTCCCAGTCAATTTGGGGGTTATGGGCCCGCAACCAAGGGAGCCCCAGAATGACTGGGAAAAGGGGTGATGCAATAGCATCCAGGCGGAGGAGTTCCCGGTGCTGACCGGCAATGGAAGTCATAATGGAAGGGGTCTCCTGGTTGACTACTCCTGACTTTATCCGGGAACCATCAGCCAAAAAGATATGAAACCCCTTCTCCTTTGGGTGGAGGGGAATACCCTGCTGGTGAGCAAAATTGATATCCACAAAACAGCTGCATGCCCCCGAATCAACTATGGCCGTCACCTCCACGGTCCTTTCGGAAAGCTGAAAGGAGAGGGGAACAACTAAGTACTGGGACGGAGCCATATCGCCAACAGATAAAGAAGATGAAGTGAACTTACTCAGTTTCTGCGGGCAGGAACGCACCATGTGACCAGCTTCGCCGCAGTACAGGCACAGATTCTGGGAGCGTCTGCGCTGGCGTTCCTCAGGCGATAGTTTAGGCCGAGCCAGGCCTAGCTGCATGGGTTCGGGAGCATCTTCAGGCGGCAGGTTCTGGATGCTTGGCCTAGTATGTTGACCGGATCCCTGAAATGACCCCCAGGGATTTCCGCGACCCTGACCAGACCTCTCCAATCTGCGCTCCCGTAGTCTACGGTCAATTTTAATAGTGAGTGCAATCAAGTCCTCTAATGTCTCGGGCACCTCTACCCGGGCGAGCTCGTCTTTCAGAGCCTCAGATAGGCCCATACGAAACTGGTGTAAAAGGGCGAACTCGTTCCAACGAGTGTCACCCATCCAGCGCCTAAAGTCAGAGGCGTATTCCTCAGCCGCCCACCGACCTTGTCGGAGTGCGTATAATGTGGCCTCGGCCGAGGCCGCCCGTTGTGGGTCATCATATAAGATGGCCATGGCGTTAAAGAAGCTGTCGACCGAAACCAGGTGAGGGTCATTGTTTCCCCTTAGTCGGTGGGCCCAGTCTTGGGGTTCACCCTGCAACAGGGAGACAACAAACCCCACTTTCACTGACTCTGTCAAAAAGGTCCGTGGCTGTAGTTCAAAAAAGAGCAGACAAGAGTCACGAAATGACCGAAAGCGTGTGCGATCCCCATGGAAGCGCTCGGGTAAGGGTACTCGGGGTTCCGCCATAGGGAGTGATGTGGGAGGCCCAGGAGCCGGCTCATGGACTGCTGCGATTGGTGGTGCAGGAGCCGGGGCCGGTGAAACAGGAACAGATATGGTGCAGGCCTGAAACCGATTCTCGATCTGCAGACATCTGTCCTGTAATGTGTTTACAGCTTGCGTCAGGGTAGCCAGGTGCCTGCAAACCTCGTCCAACGGGGAGAGTCCTCCTCGAGGCTCAGTCATGGCCTTCTGGTACTGTGAGGGACCGCCGAGCGGCACCACTAGCACTCCCACTGGTCAGGCGTGCCCAGAGCGCGGATCTAAGCCCCAGGGTACTTGTTCACCAGGGCCCCTGATGGTGGGGATGGACTTGCAGTACCCCGAGACCAGGTCGCCTCTACTGAGCACACCTGTCAGTGGTAGGGGTGTCCGCCAGGGGTTCCAACCAGGGAGAGCCAAATGTGAGGAGGTCGGGTGACCCCGATGGGATGGATGGATGGATGGCTGAGCAAGTGCGTAGTCAGACAGGCCGAGTCGGTAATGTAGAGGACGGTAAGGTACAAGGGAGCAGGCAGAGAATCGTCGGGTCACACGCCAGGTCAGCAACAGGAGGTCAGATCTAATGAGGGGCATCCAGGGAGAGAGGTCAGGCATGCAAGGGTCTGGGCAGGAGAAATCAGCAAGGTCAATAGCAATCCGGGTCAATAACTTACTAGGCACAGGTACAGGAACGCAGGAAGCAGGTAAGACCAGAAGGCAACGAAATGACAGCTCAGGGACATTTAAATATCCCGCCCTGCGCTGCCATTGGTGCCCAGCGGGCGGCCGCGGCTTCTACTGCGCATGCGCGAACTCGAATGCCGCGGCCGGCCCGGAACTAGTGCCCGTGTACTGGGAGGAGCAGTGCGCCTGCGCCGGGACCATCGAGGCACGGAACGAGGGGATCCCTGACAGATATAGTGAATGCGGGGTCCGGGGAGAGCGGATATAGTGAATGCGGGGTCCGGGGAAAGCGGATATAATAAATGCGGGGCCCGGGGAGAGCAGATATAGTGAATTCAGGGTCCGGGAGAGCGGATATAGTGAATGCGGGGTCCGGGGAGAGCGGATATAGTGAATGCGGGGTCCGGGGAGAGCGGATTTAGTGAATGCGGGGTCCGGGGAGAGCGGATATAGTGAATGCGGGGTCCGGTGAGAGCTGATATAGTGAATGCGGGGTCAGGGGAGAGCAGATATAGTGAATGCGGGGTCCGGGGAGAGCGGATATAGTGAATGCGGGGTCCGGGGAGAGCGGATATAGTGAATGCTGGGTCCGGGGAGAGCGGATATAGTGAATGCGGGGTCCGGGGAGAGCGGATATAGTGAATGCGGGGTCAGGGGAGAGCGGATATAGTGAATGCGGGGTCCGGGGAGAGCGGATATAGTGAATGCGGGGTCCGGGGAGAGCGGATATAGTGAATGCGGGGTCCAGGGAGAGCGGATATAGTGAATGCGGGGTCCGGGGAGAGCGGATATAGTGAATGCGGGGTCTGGGGGAGAGGGGATATAGCGAATGCGGGGGTCTGGGGAGACCGGATATAGTGAATGCAGGGTCCAGGGAGAGCGGATATAATAAATGCGGGGTCCGGGGAGAGCAGATATAGTGAATTCGGGGTCCAGGAGAGAGGATATAGTGAATGCCGGGTCTGGGGAGAGTGGATATAGTGAATGCGGGGTCCGGGGAGAGCTGATATAGTGAATGCGGGGTCCGGGGAGAGCGGATATAGTGAATGCAGGGTCCGGGGAGAGCGGATATAGTGAATGCGGGGTCCGGGGAGAGCGGATATAGTGAATGCGGGGTCCGGGGAGAGGGGATATAGTGAATGCGGGGTCCGGGGAGAGCGGATATAGTGAATGCGGGGTCTGGGGAGAGCGGATATAGTGAATGCGGGGTCCGGGGAGAGCGGATATAGTGAATGCGGGGTCCGGGGAGAGCGGATATAGTGAATGCGGGGTCCGGGGTTTAGTAACACTTTAATGCATTAAAAAAGGCGGACCTGCTCCATGTTCGGTAATGTAACACACCATGCCAATCAGTTTGCAGAGGATTCTGGGCTTTCTGATAGGCAAGCCCTACATTAGCTGCATGCATGTTGGTAGCACTGCGTACAACTAAATAATATTTTCTCGCTTCTCGCAGGAAAATGGGTGTGTCCTTCAGGCCTTGACAATCCCAGGACAACTCATCAAGGGCAGCAGAACAAAGGGAAAAAGGTGCATTTATGTCTGCGATCTTCCTTGATTTAAAGTTGCTTGAAAGAGAAAAAACAAAAACTATAGAATCCCCTAAAAAGAAGCCCCTTGGTGTGTTTAAGCTATAGAGTGGCCCAATATGACCAGAAACGTGAGCGCCAAATACATCGAACATCAGTGGAAGAAAGATCAGAGATCCAGCACAACTTACATTCATTCAGATCCTTGAAAGACGGATGTAGGAGCGCCCGAGGAGTTCCATGGTAAAGATTTAACCTGAAAGAGACGAAGTGAAAATATTAGTTAGTCCTCAATTAGTCCGCGTTTTTGCAGCGGCTGTTTGTGGCTTTTGGCGGGTTTTTTTTTCCACAGAAAGTAAACCCCCCCCCAGCATCAATTAAATGGGGGGTGCACGCCTGCGCTGCCAAATATCCTCACAAGGGATGAAGTAGCTGCTAACACCCGAAGGAAATGAGATGAAAAAATTATTTTGAACAAATGGTGTAGCGCTGTAAATACTAAAATACCATATTGTGAAAATATAATATAAATAATATGAAAGTGAAAGACTATTAATAAACCTCGTGTATCCTTGTTTACCTTCATTACAGGTGAAATACATTCCAAAGTAAATATAAAATCAAAGTGACCGATTATAAAACCGTGACATATATCAATGGATATAAATAAATAAATAAAAGTCCCAACAAGTGAAAAAAATAATTATAGCACAAAAAATATATATAATATAAAAATCCAGATTTTTCAATTCTTCAACTTTTATATTCCCACTTTTTGTTGCTCATATTTATGGTGCCAATTTTATCCATCACCTTCTGGTGTGTGCGTTCACCTCAAAAATTCGACCCTCAAGGAGTCATAGAGAAATCAATATCCCCGGATGATCCCTGGTTGGATGGATCTCTCCCTTTAAGTGGACGCAGGAACAGCTCCCATCGAAATCATACAAACGATCAAACACATCTTTAACCACTTCCAGTCCGGACACTTTCCCCGCTTCCAGTCCGGACACTTTCACCCCTTCCAGTCCGGACACTTTCACCCCCTTCCAGTCCGGACACTTTCCCCCCTTCCAGTCCGGACACTTCCCCCCCCCTTCCAGTCCGGACACTTTCACCCCCTTCCAGTCCGGACACTTTCACCCCTTCCAGTCCGGACACTTTCACCCCCTTCCAGTCCGGACACTTTCACCCCTTCCAGTCCGGACACTTTCACCCCCTTCCAGTCCGGACACTTTCACCCCCTTCCAGTCAGGACACTTTCCCCCCTTCCAGTCCGGACACTTTCCCCCCCTTCCAGTCCGGACACTTTCCCCCCCTTCCAGTCTGGACACTTTCCCCCCCCTTCCTGTCCGGACACTTTCACCCCCTTCCAGTCCGGACACTTTCACCCCCTTCCAGTCCGGACACTTTCACCCCCTTCCAGTCAGGACACTTTCCCCCCTTCCAGTCCGGACACTTTCACCCCCTTCCAGTCCGGACACTTTCCCCCCCTTCCAGTCCGGACACTTTCCCCCCCTTCCAGTCTGGACACTTTCCCCCCCTTCCAGTCTGGACACTTTCCCCCCTTCCAGTCCGGACACTTTCCCCCCCTTCCATTCCGGACACTTTCCCCCCCTTCCATTCCGGACACTTTCACCCCCTTCCATTCCGGACACTTTCCCCCCCTTCCAGTCCGGACTCTTTCCCCCCCTTCCAGTCTGGACACTTTCACCCCCTTCCATTCCGGACACTTTCACCCCCTTCCAGTCCGGACACTTTCACCCCCTTCCTGTCCGGACACTTTCACCCCCTTCCAGTCCGGACACTTTCACCCCCTTCCAGTCCGGACACTTCCACCCCCTTCCAGTCCGGACACTTTCCCCCCCTTCCAGTCCGGACACTTTCACCCCCTTCCAGTCCGGACACTTTCACCCCCTTCCAGTCCGGACACTTCCACCCCCTTCCAGTCTGGACACTTTTCCCCCCCTTCCCAGTCTGGACACTTTCCCCCCCTTCCAGTCTGGACACTTTCCCCCCCTTCCAGTCCGGACACTTTCCCCCCCTTCCATTCCGGACACTTTCCCCCCCTTCCAGTCTGGACACTTTCCCCCCCTTCCATTCCGGACACTTTCACCCCCTTCCAGTCCGGACACTTTCACCCCCTTCCTGTCCGGACACTTTCACCCCCTTCCAGTCCGGACACTTTCACCCCCTTCCAGTCCGGACACTTCCACCCCCTTCCAGTCCGGACACTTCCCCCAGCTTCCATTCCGGACACTTTCACCCCCTTCCAGTCCGGACACTTCCCCCCCCCTTCCAGTCCGGACACTTTCACCCCCTTCCAGTCCGGACACTTTCACCCCCTTCCAGTCCGGACACTTTCACCCCCTTCCAGTCCGGACACTTTCACCCCCTTCCAGTCCGGACACTTTCCCCCCTTCCAGTCCGGACACTTTCCCCCCCTTCCAGTCCGGACACTTTCCCCCCTTCCAGTCCGGACACTTTCTCCCCTTCCAGTCCGGACACTTCCCCCCCTTTCCAGTCCAGGCCAAGTTTCAGCTTTCAGCGCTATCACACTCTGAATGACAATTGCGCGGTCATGCAACACTGTACTCATACAAATTTTTTAGCATTTTTTTGAGACAGATAAAGCTTTATTTTGGTGGTATTTATTCACCGCTGCGATTTTTATTTTTTTTGCTAAATAAATGAAAATGTCCAAAAATTTTGAAAAAAAAGTGTTTTTCTTATAAAAGTTTTCAAATAAATAATCTTTCTTTTTAAATCTTGGCCAAAATTTATTTAGTTATCTTTTTAGTAAAATAAAAACAGCCCAGATTAGTTTATAACCAAAAATTATAAGTTTAAAAAAAAATGTTTTACATTTTTATTTTAATTTTTTTTTCATTATTTATGTTTTTCTTTTTTTTACATACTGTCACCCTAGCAGTAGGGTCACCATGGTGACACTGCACTACTTGTGGGGGGTGATTTTTTTTTTTACACTGATTGCTTTTACACCCATAAAGGCTGTAAAAGCAATAATTTCTCCCTCTCTCTGGCTGCATTTCCTGCAGCCATTAGAAATACTGTGGGAGCTGTGATTGGTCTTTTTTTTTCATTAAAAATCGCTAAAAAAATGCAAACGCGGAAAAACATGGCAAAGCGCGAATGTAAAAATGCTAAAAAAATGCTGAAAAACTCACGTTTTTAACAAGATTTTACACAGCTAACGTTACCAGCATTATTAAAACGCCCCGTGTGCATGGAGCCTGATATCGTCCAGAGTTTTATTGCAGGGGTGTGGAAATGAAAAACAAAAAACTACTTGTCCAAGAACTATCCCCCCGGTCACATCAAACCCTATGTGACTGGGCAAACATTCAAAATCAGCAAAGGATCAAATACTTATTTCCTTCACTATATATATTATTTATTTATTTCAGGTACTTCTATGGCGCCGTCAATTTACGCAGCGCTTTACATATATATTGTATTCACATCAGTCCCCGCCCCCGAGGGGCGTACAATCTAAGGTCCCTAACTCCCATTCATACATACACATACTAGGGACAATTTAGACAGGAGCCAATTCACCTCCCAGCATGTATTTGGAGTGTGGGAGGAAACCGGAGTACCCGGAGGAAACCCACGCAGGCACAGGGAGAACATGCAAACTCCAGGCAGGTGGTGCCGTGGTTGGGATTCAAACCAATGACCCGAGTACTGCCAGGCGGAAGTGCTAACCATTTAGCCACCATGCTGCCCCATTATACACAGTTGTGTTCAAAATAATAGCAGTGTGTTAAAAAAAGTGAATAAAGCTGCAAATCCTTCTAATCCTTTTATTTCCATCCACACAAATGCATTGGGAACACGACACATTCTATTCCAAATCACAACATGAAGAAAAATACATCAAATTTGTGTTGTTCCTCTAAATAAATGGAAGAAAAGTGAATATTAGACGGTTCAAAAAAAATCTCAGTGTTTGTATTCTTCTTTACAAACTCCAACATTCACTATATAAACTGAGAAATGTTTGAAGATTTTGCTTTCCTTTGAATGACTTCATGAATATTTGGTTGTAGTCGCACTGTTTCTGAGAACTGCTGTACATCTGTGTTGCATGGAGTCCCCCAACTTCTGGCCCCTGTGATCAGGTATTCCAGCCCAGGATGATTGGACCACATTCCACAGTTCTTCTCTATTTCTTGGTTTTGCCTCAGAAACTGCATTTTTGATGTCACCCCACAAGTTTTCTATTGGATGAAGATCCGGGGATTGGGCTGGCCACTCCATAACGTCCATCTTGTTGGTCTGGAACCAAGATGTTGCCCGTTTACTGGTGTGTTTGGGGTCGTTGTCTTGTTGGAACACCCATTTCAAGGGCATTTCCTCTTCAGCATAAGGCAGCATGACCTCTTCAAGTATTCTGATGGATTCAAACTGATCCATGATCCCTGGTATGCGATAAATAGGCCCAACACCGTAGTATGAGAAACATCCCCCTATCATGATGCTTGCACCACCATGCTTCACGGTCTTCACAGTGTACTGTGGCTTGAATTCAGTGTTTGGGGGTCGTCTGACAAACTGTCTCCGCCCACTAGACCCAAAAAGAACAATCTTACTTCCATCAGTCCACAAAATGTTGGTCCATTTCTCTTTAGGCCGGTCAATGTGCTCTTTGGCAGATTGTAACCTCTTCAGCACACGTCTTTTTCCCAACAGTGGGACTTTGCGGGGACTTCTTGCAGATAGCTTGGCTTCACATCGGCGTCTTCTAATTGTAACAGTCCTCACAGGGAACGTCACACCTTCTTTCATCTTCCTGCGGCTGATTGTTGGCTGAGTCCGCACCATTTTGGCTATTCTTCTATCCATTCCAATGGTAGTTTTTCGCTTTCTTCCACGTCTTTCAGGTTTTGGTCGCCATTTTAAAGCATTTGCCATCATTTTAGCTGAGCAGCCGATCATTTTCTGCACTTCTTTATATGTTTTCCCCTCCAATCCACTTTTTAATCAAGGTACGCCGTTCTTCTGAACAATGTCTGGAACGACCCATTTTCCTCAGAATTTCAGAGAGAAATGCACTGTAACCAGCATGTCCAACATTTGCTGCCTTCCTTCCTTAAATAAGGGCAATCATTGCCACCTGTTTATCAAAGAATGAATGACGTCACTAATAGAACTCCACACGGCTATTATTTTGAACACGCCCCTTTCAATGAGTGATTCAATGACACAGAATCAGCAGCATGCATGTCATGACTGTGGGGTCTGTTGGATTTTTATGACTCTACTACACCTGCTAGGAAATTATCTGCCATGTAGGAATATCATTTCCACCAAAAACAGCGATTGATCCGGTTAGTGATGTCTGACGGCTAGTATTCTGAACACAACTGTATATATATATATAAATGAGCTCTGCCAGGAGAGAACGGAGACGCAATCGCAGGCAGGGAATCATCCGATAAATAAATCTGCTTCTTTTACATTATTGGTATTATACATGTCAAGACATTATATAAGATCTCCGGCACTCAAGGCAAACTCTCATTGACTGGCACATGATTAAAATTCTGCGAGTGCCATTGTGACCTCAAAACAAGCAGATTATCATTCATGCTCCACTAACTTAATATCTCTCTAACCAAATATTCTATTAGCTATCCATTTCATTATTCACATCAGCAGAACATTACATAGCACAGTACAGACGTCTCTTCAGAGGGCCACGTCTCCCATAATGATGGTTTTCTCAACAAGATGACTATATTGCCGCATTTATTAAGCCGTTTTTCTTGCAGAATTTCCCTCTTTGGAGGCAACATGCCCAACCGTATAATCATATAGACAATATGCTCTGACATCCATCTAAATGAGAGCGCCGTGTCCAAATGGCGCCCTGAATAACGGCAGTAAATACGCTCAGATGTTCGCTTCAAAGTTCTTCTTTGCAAGGCATACGGAGGGACATCAGCCATATGGGCACTTCCTGGTGCCAGATTTTAGTTTGTGGATTGAAAACCCATGCCGGTTATTAGACGCTTTAGTAAACACTCCGACTTCTGGGCTGTAAACCGACACTTCTTCAAGGCCTGCCCAAGGTCACTGAAGTCTATTGGGCCAAAGTCTTAGGACCAAACGTAAGATGTAGACCAGGGTTCCTCAGCTAGGGTTCCTCCAGAGGTTGGTAGGGGTTCCTTGAGCAATGACCAAATTCTGCAAAGTTCCCACTGACACCAATGATCTTTTTAGCTATCTGTTAGGGGGGTAATTCTCCCCAATGACAATTGTAAAGAGCATTCTTCCCACTGACCATCACACTAATGCAGGCCTCAAATTTTCCGCTCACCTGCTCGCTTTCAGCGAGAGTGGAAATAACGTGGGGGCGCGTGTGTTCCAGGCGCCGCATCAGAGAAAGGGGCGGCAGGTGCCGCCGGCAGCACCAAAAAAGAATACCGGGAGGGGGGTTGGGTGGGAGCCGATTTCTCTTCCCAGCTTCCACCCCGTCATTTTTCTAGAGCAACAAGCGGGAGGCAGCAAAGCACTGGAAGCAGCAGGGGCAAGGAGGGGGGTTGGGTGGGAGCTATCAAAGTTAATTTTTCCTATTAACAAGCTGGTGAGTGGTTGCTCAGACCGCCTAGCAACCAATCACCTGCTGGTTAACCAGGGGTGGGGGTGAAAGGGGAAAGAGGACATAGCTGTGGGGGGAGAGGGTTGTGAAGGGGATAAAGAACGTGACTGTGGGGGTAGGGGGTGTGAAAAGGATAGAGGGGAATAGAGGACATGGCTAGGGGGGGTGAAGTGGGGTAAAAGATGTGGCTGTGGAGGAGGGGTGAAGGGGATAGAGGACATGGCTGTGGGGGGTAAGAGACTGTGTAGTGGGTTGAGGACATGGCTGTGGGGGGGGGGGGGGGGGTGAAGGAGAATAGAGGACATGGCTGGGAGGGGGGGGGGGTTGTGTGAAGGGGGTAGAGGACATGACTGTGGGGGGTAAGAGAGTGTGAAGGGGGTAGAGGACATGACTGTGGGGGGTAAGAGAGTGTGAAGGGGGTAGAGGACATGACTGTGGGGGGTAAGAGAGTGTGAAGGGGGTAGAGGACATGGCTGTGGGGGGGGGAGTAAAAGAGTGTGAAAGGGGTAGAGGGCATGGCTGTGGGGGTGGGGGATAGAGAACCTGACTGGGGGGGGGTGGAGAGGATAGAGGACATGGCTGTTGGGGGTAAGAGAGTGTGAAGAGGATAGAGGGCATGGCTTCTGGGGGTAAGAGAGTGCAAGGGGAGGTAGAAGACATGGCTGTGGGGGGGGTGGATGTGAAGGGGTGTAGAGGACATGGCTGCAGGGTGTGTATGAAGGCGAGTAGAGGATGTGGCTGTGGGTAGAAGGGGGTGTGAAGGGGGGTAGATGACATGGCTGTGAGGGGGTAGGGGAGTATAAAGGGGGGTAGAAGACATGTATGTGGGGGGGGGGGTGAAGGGGAGTAGAGGACATGGCTGTGGAGGGTGTATTAAGGGGGGTAGAGGACATGGCTGTGGGGGGGTGTGAAGGGGGGTTGAGGATATGGCTGTGGGGGGGGCGGGGGGTGTGAAGGAGGGTAGAGGGCATGGCTGTGGGTTGTGTGTGAAGGGGGATAGAGGACATGGCTGTGCAGGGGTGTAAAGGAGGGTTAGAAGACATGGCTATGGGGGGGTGTGAAGGGGGTTGAGGATATGGCTGTGGGGGGGGGGGTGTGAAGGGGGGTAGAGGACATGGCTGTGGGGGTGGGTGAAGGGGTGTAGAGGACATGGCTGTGGTGAGTGTGTGAAGGTGTGAAGGGGGGTAGATGACATGGCTGCAGGAGGGGTGTGTGAAGGGGGATAGAGGACATGGCTGTGGGGGAGTGTGTGAAGGGGGGTAGATGACATGGCTGCAGGAGGGGTGTGTGAAGGGGGATAGAGGACATGGCTGTGGGGGAGTGTGTGAAGGGGGGTAGAGGACATGGCTGCAGGAGGGGTGTGTGAAGGGGGATAGAGGACATGGCTGTGGGGGAGTGTGTGAAGGGGGGTAGAGGACATGGCTGCGGGAGGGGGGTGTGAAGGGGGGTAGAGGACATGGCTGTGGGGCTGTGGAGTGTGTGTGAAGGGGGGTAGAGGATATGGCTGTGGGGGGGGGGGGGTGAAGGGAAAACATTTAACAGTGTCATTTCATGATCTAATTTTATAGGTCATAATTAGGGGCGGGGCAGGGTAGAGAATGGGTGGGACAACTGGTGGCTAGTAACTCTTAGGGCCTGGCTAGTAGCTCAGGAATGTTGAGCCCTGCACTGATGTATCATGAGTTGTAGAGATTTTGTCATTTTAGAAGGGGTGACCTCAGACCGGAGGGTCCCTCTGTGTTGAAAGGGTTGAGAAAGGCTGACATAGTCAATCCTGGCTCTCCATAGGCGGTCTTGAATGTTTTTGAATGTAACAGGTCAAGAAGAGCGCCAAATGAAAAGTCCTGAGGAGTCCAAATACTTCATTGTTCAACTGGTCACAAGCAGGGGTGAAGACCTCCAACGCGTTTCGGGGGCCATATCATCCGCCTTCATTAAGGTTGGGTGAAAAGGCCGAATATTAAATGGTCTCAAAAATACTCTTGTAGGCAGAGGATGCTATAAACCACGGGTGTCAAACTGGCGGCCCTCCAGCTGTTGACAAACTACAAGTCTCTTGGATAACAAATGGATCTGAATTTCGTTCCCTTTGTTAATATGGATGCACGCGACACCATTCGACATTGTCCAATCAGCTCATGACATTTCTTTTGGTGGGTTGGATTGATCTGAAAATATTGAGTCCTTCCGATTTAAATCCGTCCGATTCCATGATATAGCAAATATTTAGTCATCTTCTTGAAAAACAGCAACATTTTTCGAATCCATCCGGACCAACGGATATCCAAAACACATGCCGAAGATGCAAAATCAATTCCGAAAACGAAACGGTTCAACATAATGAATATGACGAAAAGAAATTCTTCAATGAACAAATGTATCCAAAATGAAAATTTCCACCTTGCACATGTCTAGTGTTCACAGCAGACGTAGCAAGGGCTGCCATTGTACCCAGCCCTGATGAAGGGATCAGAAAAACACCCCCAAAGCAGAATGTTTCCACCACCATGTTTCACAGTTGGGACGGTGTTCTTGGGGTCATAGGCAGCATTCCTCCTCCAAACACGGCGAGTTGAGTTGATGCCAAAGAGCTGGATTTTGGTCTCCTCTGACCACAACACTTCCCACCAGTCCTCCTCTGCATCATTCAGATGTTCAGTGGCAGACTTCAGACGGGCCTGGACATGGGCTTTCTTGAGCAGAGGGACCTTGCGGGCACTGCAGGATTTCAGTCCTTGTCGGCGTAGTGTGTTACCAATTGTTTTCTTGGTGACTGCGGTCCCAGCTGCCTGGAGATCATTGACAAGATCCTCACGTGTAGTTCTGGGATGATTCCTCACTGTTCTCATGATCATTGACCCTCCACGAGGTGAGATCTTGCATGGTGCACCAGACCTAGGGAGACTGACACTTGTTTTGTGTTTCTTCCATTTGTGAATGATTGCACCAACTGTTGTCACCTTCTCACCAAGCTGCTTGGCCATAGTTTGGTAGCCCAGTCCAGCCTTGTGTAGGTCTACCATCTTGTCCCTGACATCCTTGGACAGCTCTTTGGTCTTTGCCATGGTGGAGAGTTTGGAATCTGATGGTTTGATGGCTCCTGTGGACAGGTGTCTTTTATACAGGTAACACAATGAGATAAGCAGCACTCCCTTTAAGAGACTGCTTCTAATCTCAGCTTGTTACCTGTATGAAAGACACCTGGGAGCCAGAAATCCTGCTGAATGATAGGGGATCAAATCCTTCTTTCCCTCATGAACATGCAGATCAGTCATCATTTGTTAGACGCATTTCTGCTGAATTTGTTGTTGTATTCTGTCTCTCAGTGTTACACCCAACATTCCATTGTTAGACCGATCATTTCTGTGTGAGGGGCGAACATTCCATTGTTAGACCGATCATTTCTGTGTGAGGGGCGAACATTCCATTGTTAGACCGATCATTTCTGTGTGAGGGGGAACATTCAACATCAGCAGGGGAGCAAATACGCATTTCCTTCACTGTGTGTGTGTACACACACATATTATATATATATATATTTTTTATTTTTATTTTTTTTATTGAAACATATTGAATACGGCCAGCATTGTAGTATTTCAAATATATGTCAATATATTTGGGAAGAATATTTTTAAAATATATTTAAAATATATTTTTCTTCCATGTGGGCAAAAGAAAAAGGTTAACACTCTAGCCTACCAGCCCGTTTATAAATTATTTTGGTAGAAAAGTGGTGTAAGCCAAACCCTGTGCAAATTAGTTGTTCTTCTTATGGCCCTCAAGCCAGTAAAATTAAAAATTAAAAAAAAAACTTCAAAATTGAATCCGAAGTTGTAACTTGTAGTATTTCTTTCCTCCACAAGATGTCCTCAGTCTTTGAGGATAAATGACACACCCATCTATGAGTGCAGGGTGTCACCGGCCCAGCCCCCGAGGGTCACCAGCCCCCGAGGGTCACCACTGCAACCTTTATTCATAGTATATTAATGCAAAAGATAATGCTGGTGTCATCACTGCATTTGGAGGATTGCCGGTCACCAGGAGAAGACGGCTGATGAAGAGAAACTATTGCATTATGTCACTGGCCTAAAAATACTTTCTCCAGTTCTCCAGAGGCCAGCTCTTCTATATACAATACACCACCACCTAATCTCCATAACATACAGAGGGAGGTGTTTTGTAGTCCATAGAAGAGAATCAGTGCCCTTATGATCAGTGTAGCCCCATCAGTGCGCCCAATAGTGCCCATCACTGACCATCTGTGCTGGCTATCAGTGCCCATTTGTGCTGGCATTCAGTGCCCATCAGTGCTGGCTATCAGTACCCATCAGTGTTGGCAATCAGTGCCTCCTCAGTGCTGGCTGTCAGTGCTCATCAGTGCTGGCTATTAGTACCCATTTGTGCTGGCTATCAGTACACATCAGTATTGGCAATCAGTGCCTCCTCAGTGCTGGCTGTCAGTGCTGGCTATCAGTACCCATCAGTGTTGGCAATCAGTGCCTCCTCAGTGTTGGCTGTCAGTGCTGGCTATCAGTACCCATTAGTGTTGGCAATTAGTGCCTCCTCAGTGCTGGCTGTCAGTGCTCATCAGTGCTGGCTATCAGTGCCTCCTCAGTGCTGGTTGTCAGTGCTGGCTATCAGTGCCCATCAGTGCTGGCTATCAGTGCCTCCTCAGTGCTGGTTATCAGTGCTGGCAATCAGTGTCTCCTCAGTGCTGGCTATCAGTACCCATCAGTGTTGGCAATCAGTGCCTCCTCAGTGCTGGCTGTCAGTGCTCATCAGTGCTGGCTATCAGTGCCCATTATTGCTGGCTATCAGTGCCTCCTCAGTGATGGCTGTCAGTGCTGGCTATCAGTGCCCATCAGTGGTGGCTATCAGTGCCTCCTCAGTGCTGGTTGTCAGTGCTGGCTATCAGTGCCCATCAGTGCTGGCTATCAGTGCCTCCTCAGTGCTGGTTGTCAGTGCTGGCAATCAGTGTCTCCTCAGTGCTGGCTATCAGTACCCATCAGTGTTGGCAATCAGTGCCTCCTCAGTGCTGGCTGTCAGTGCTCATCAGTGCTGGCTATCAGTGCCCATCATTGCTGGCTATCAGTGCCTCCTCAGTGATGGCTGTCAGTGCTGCCTATCAGTGCCCATCAGTGGTGGCTATCAGTGCCTCCTCAGTGCTGGTTGTCAGTGCTGGCTATCAGTGCCCATCAGTGCTGGCTATCAGTGCCTCCTCAGTGGTGGTTGACAGTGCTGGCAATCAGCGTCTCCTCAGTGCTGGCTGCCAGTGCTCATCATTGCTGGCTATCAGTGCCTCCTCAGTACTGGCTGTCAGTGTCCATCAGTGCTGGCTATCAGTACCCATTAGTGTTGGCAATCAGTGCTTCCTCAGTGCTGGCTATCAGTATCCATCAGTGCTGGCTATCAGTATCCATCAGTGCTGGCTATCAGTACCCATCAGTGCTGGCTATCAGTACCCATCAGTGCTGGCTATCAGTGCCTCCTCAGTGCTGGCTGTCAGTGCCCATCAGTGTTGGCTATAAGTGCCTATCAGTTCTGGCTGTCAGTGCCCATCAGTGTCACCTATCAATGGCTATCAGTGCCCATCAGTGCTGCATACTGGTGCAGCCTCTTCAGTGCAGCCTCATCAGTGAAGGAGAAAAATCACTTATTTACAAAATTTTATAACAGAAACTAAGAAAACTTTTTTTTTTTCAAAATTTTTTGGTCTTTTTTGCATTTGTTTAGCAAAAAATAGAAACCCTCAGTGGTGATTAAATACCACCAAAAGGAAAATCTATTTGTCTCAAAAAAAAGATAAAAAATTGGTTTGAGTAGAGTGTTGCATGACCGCGCAATCGTCATTCAAAGCACGACAGCGTTAAAGCTGAAAATTGGCCTGGACAGTAAGGGGGTGAAATAGTTCAGTCATTGTGCTGGGAGTGAGCAGTGGGGGGCGCTCTCAGCACAGAAAGCACTGCCATCCATGAACGCATATGTGCAGCATGTGGCCAATAAAGCCCGCCCTCTGTGACGCCCCGCATGCGTTGCGTGGGACTAATGACAGAATGATGATGATGGCATGGAGGAGTTTACCTTTTGCTCTGACTGGCTGTGTCTTCTTCTGGATGGTTGAGGAGGAATCGGAGGAGCCCGAAGCCGCAGGACGCCTCCTGTCTGCTTCCATCTCTCTTTCTGGACACGGCGATCACTTCCGCCACAATGACAACATTAGGATCGTTCAGCGCCGTGTGCAAGTAAATGGTCTGGAGACAAAGAGAAGACACAACGCTTCATAGACTGAGATGGATGGAACTCTGTCAGAGGCACATACAAAAAAAAGTCAGAAAACGTTCCATGCAATTTAAAGGGGGACTCCACTACAACAGGCTGTGTGTTCTGACGTTGTCGGTATTCCAGGAGTAAAGTGTTAGGAAAGGCTAACTATTACCATTCTTAAATTCGTTCCTTACCCCTCCTACCTATCCTGTATGAAATAGATCTGTGTACTCGGGTCACATGACCCCACGGCTCCGCTTTCCCTGTGCAAGCGAACAATCGACGACTGCTGTGAATTCTCGAAGCCATGACATCACCCACCAGCCGTTGATGATAATCGCTCCTCTCCCCTGCAGCCGCCACTCACTGGCACGGGAAGTAAGGCCGGCAATACGTGGGTCGATTTTGGAACGATTTTTCGTTCGAAAATCAGACCTAAGAATAATCGGCTGATTTTCACTCTGTTATTGGGGCCGATTTTCAAGGTTCCTCCCCATTTCGTTTATCGGGCATGCTGGAAAATTCGTGAAAAACGACCGATTTTCAAAATCATTGGTGGCCCCATCAGATTACAGAATGAACGGTGTTTTCGATTTTCGATCGTAAAATCGTTCAGAATTCGACCCATGTATGGCCTGCTTATGGGGAAGTCTTAAAGTGGAACTTCACTCTCTCAGTCAGCATGAACCATTTATAATCCTTATCCAGCTATTGTTAGTTAACAGATAGGAACAGGGGCGTATTCACCGCAAGGCAAACAAGGCATTTGCCTAGGGAGGCATTTTTCAGGGGGGCAGCACCCACTCCCCCCGGAAGAAGGGACACGTGTGGAATGGGGACCAAGTAGGATCTGAGAGAGGCTGCGGGCTGCTTGTATATCAAGCCAAACTCCCCTTCCTGGGGAAGCCCGGTGCTGTGAAGGTGAGAGGTGGGTGGTAGTGGGTGTATGGGGAGCGGTTGTAGTGGAGGGCTCCCTTGGCCGGTGAAGAGGGTGTTAGTGGAGGGCTCCCTTGGCCGGGGAACGGGGTGCTAGTGGAGGGCTCCCTTGGCTGGGGAACGGGGTGCTAGTAGAGGGCTCCCTTGGCCGGTACAGGGGGTGCTAGTGGAGGGCTCCCTTGGCCGGTGAAGGGGGTGCTAGTGGAGGGCTCCTTTGGCCGGTGAAGGGGGTGCTAGTGGAGGGCTCCTTTGGCCGGGGAACGGGGTGCTAGTGGAGGGTTCCCTTGGCCGGTGAAGGGGGTGCTAGTGGAGGGCTCCCTTGGCTGGTGAAGGGGGTGTTAGTGGGGGGTTCCCTTGGCTGGTGAAGGGGGTGCTAGTGGAGGGCTCCCTTGGCCGGTGAAGGGGGTGCTAGTGGAGGGCTCCCTTGGCCGGTGAAGGGGGTGTTAGTGGAGGGCTGCCTTGGCCGGTGAAGGGGGTGCTAGTGGAGGGCTCCCTTGGCCGGTGGGGGTGGGGTTTGGTGGGTGTTAGTGGAAGGTTCTCTCGGCCAGAGGGGGGCGGTGGGGTGTTGGATGGTGTCAGGCTCTCTCGGCGGGGATGGGGTTGTAGATGGAAGGCGTCACATTTTTTGTGTTGCAGCACAAAACCTAAATACACCGCTGGATAGGACGTTATATTATATTTACTTGTTTTATACTTTGTTTTTGTTTTTACATTTCTTCAGAGTCATACATCCCATGAGTCTTCAGGAGGGGAGGAGGGGCTTTCCATTGTCGCTGAAAAGGATTTATTGTTGCTGAGGGGGTCTATTATCATGAACCAAATCCATACAAATGAACTAACACCACAGAGTGATACTTGGCTCTGTATTCTCTAAAAGCAGCAATACTAGGAGGGGGGAAGAAACAAGGGACAGTGCCCAGAGGTGGGTAGGGGGTGGAGACAAGGGACAGTGCTCAGAGGTGGGTAGGGGGCGGAGACAAGGGACAGTGCTCAGAGGTGGGTAGGGGCGGAGACAAGGGACAGTGCTCAGAGATGGGTAGGGGGTGGAGACAAGGGACAGTGCTCAGAGGTGGGTAGGGGGCGGAGATAAGGGACAGTGCTCAGAGGTGGGTAGGGGATGGAGAATAGGGACAGTGCTCAGAGGTGGGTAAGGGGTGGAGACAAGAGACAATGCTCAGAGATGGGTATGGGGTGCAGACAAGGGACAGTGCTCAGAGGTGCGTAGGGGGTGGAGACAAGGGACAGTGCTCAGAGGTGGGTAGGGAGTGGAGACAAGGGACAGTGCTCAGAGATGGGTAGGGGGTGGAGACAACGGACAGTGCTCAGAGGTGGGTAGGGGGTGGAGACAACGGACAGTGCTCAGAGGTGGGTAGGGGGTGGAGGCAACAGCCAGTGCTCAGTGGTGGGTAGGGGGTGGAGACAACGGACAGTGCTCAGAGGTGGGTAGGGGGTGGAGGCAACAGCCAGTGCTCAGTGGTGGGTAGGGGGTGGAGACAACGGACAGTGCTCAGAGGTGGGTAGGGGGTGGAGACAACGGACAGTGCTCAGAGGTGGGTAGGGGGTGGAGACAACGGACAGTGCTCAGAGGTGGGTAGGGGGTGGAGACAACGGACAGTGCTCAGAGGTGAGTAGGGGGTGGAGACAACGGACAATGCTCAGAGGTGGGTAGGAGATGGAGACAAGGGGTGACTCGGGGTGGGGGGGCAATACCTGCACCTATTCTCTGAGAAAAAAAGCCCCAGTTATTGATATTAATATTTTTAGTCCGTGGAAGTCCAGAAGTCGGGAGTTTTTGGATTGGTGGACGTGTCTCATCCACCACCCACATAACATATGGAGCCCGAAACTCGAACACTTTGGAAAGAACCTCGTATACGGAACGTGGATGGAAATCTCTGAACACCAGGAGAAGATGGAGTTTGGGAGCAGAACATTTTTGATATGGCGGCGGCGTAGACCTGCAAATGTGACGGCGCAGATGATTAGAATGATAGATTGGCCTCTCCGGCATTACGCTTTCATTTAGAAAAAGAAAAAACCACGAGCGCATATTACAAATACGTCCTGACATTTAGAAATATGGGACAAGTGACAGGCTAGCAGCCGCATCAATCCCTTCTCATGCCAAAATCATCTCAGCAGACTATTCCTCCGAGCGATTCACCGCCGAGCTAAACAATGGCCAATGTGAGACGAATGGGGGAACATAGGAGCCAAAGACAAGTTTTAAAGAGGACCTGTCACTTCCACCATGCAGTGTTTTCACTACTGATGAAGGGTTTAGTTGTGAAGTGTGATGGTAAACCCAGCTATGTTGTACACACAAAGGCCTGTCTCGGCTATACCGTACGAGCACACCAATACATTGCATTACAATCCTCCCTCCGACCCACCCTTTAGTATTCCACAGGTGTACCGGCTCCTCCCCTTTAGTATTCCACAGGTGTACCGGCTCCTCCCCTTCAGTCTTCCACAGGTGTACCGGCTCCTCCCCTTCAGTCTTCCACAGGTGTACCGGCTCCTCCCCTTCAGTCTTGCACAGGTGTACCAGCTCCTCCCCTTCAGTCTTGCACAAGTGTACCGGCTCCTCCCCTTCAGTCTTGCACAGGTGTATCGGCTCCTCCCCTCCAGTCTTGCACAGGTGTACCGGCTCCTCCCCTTCAGTCTTGCACAGGTGTACCGGCTCCTCCCCTCCAGTCTTGCACGGGTGTACCGGCTCCTCCCCTTCAGTCTTGCACAGGTGTACCGGCTCCTCCCCTCCAGTCTTGCACAGGTGTACCAGCTCCTCCCCTTCAGTCTTGCACAGGTGTATCGGCTCCTCCCCTCCAGTCTTGCACAGGTGTACCGGCTCCTCCCCTTCAGTCTTGCACAGGTGTACCGGCTCCTCCCCTCCAGTCTTGCACAGGTGTACCGGCTCCTCCCCTTCAGTCTTGCACAGATGTATTTGCTCCTCCCCTTCAGTCTTGCACAGGTGTACCGGCTCCTCCCCTTCAGTCTTGCACAGATGTATTTGCTCCTCCCCTTCAGTCTTGCACAGGTGTACCGGCTCCTCCCCTTCAGTCTTGCACAGATGTATTTGCTCCTCCCCTTCAGTCTTGCACAGGTGTACCGGTTCCTTTCCTGGACTGAAATGGCTTCCTCTTATCTCACTGCACACTGTGAGCTATTCACATTGTGCAATGTAAATAAGGTGGTGGTGGGGGCTGCAATGTAAAGGGGGGGGGGTCTGCGATGTTAAAGGGGGGGTGATGTAAAGGGAGGATTCTGATGTGAAGGGGGAAGCAGTGTGATGTAAAGGGGGAGGATTGCGATGTAAATAAGGTGGTGGTGGGGGGCTGTGATGTAAAGTGAGGGGGGGGACTGTGATGTAAATAGGGGGGGGGGGTGATGTAAAGGGAGGATCCTGATGTGAAGGGGAGAGCAGTGTGATGTAATGAGGGAGGATTATGATGTAAATAAGGTGGTTGTGGTGGGGGGACTGTGATGTAATTAAGGGAGGGGGGGTGATGTAAAGGGAGGGGGGGCGGTGATGTAAAGGGAGGATCCTGATGTGAAGGGGAGAGCAGTGTGATGTAATGAGGGAGCATGTGCAATTCCCATGTGTGCAAACCGCCGCGTCCCCGAAATACGACCGGCGTGGCTCCGTGTCTGCCTGCAAACCAGTGACATTCAAAGCTTCTATTCCCTCATCTTCATATGACAGTTACCCTCCATGACGGGATAAACAGATTCCTAAATCACTGAAAAGATGCTCGCATGGAGCGCCCTCGTCTGGGGGCCGCACACGCACCATTTAGCACTCGTGAGCCGTTTTTCATTTGTCATCAGAACCAGCAATATGGAAATGATGCGCAAATCCTGCAGACATTTCGCCTCTTCTCTCAAGAAGGTCATCCAAACTCAGCGCAGGATTCTTCTTTTTTTTTTTTTACCTAATGGGCGTTCATAAAGAAATAAAACACCGTCAAGCACACGTCAAGCACACGTCAAGCACAAAGCTTCTGTTAGGAGTTGGAGTACAGTCTGCCGAATATTGCAATTCCAACTGCGTTCCTATTGGTGGGAGACCAATAATATTTGAGTAAAACATAAAAGTGTGGCGCTATATATAACCAAAACGTGCAAATACAAGGAATAAATGAAAAGTCCACATGCAAAGGAGATATAACGGGAAATAAGCCCCTATAAGCCCTTCCAGTCCGGACACTTCCCCCCCTTCCAGTCCGGACACTTTCACCCCCCTTCCAGTCCGGACACTTTCACCCCCTTCCAGTCCGGACACTTTCCCCCCCTTCCAGTCCGGACACTTTCCCCCCCTTCCAGTCCGGACACTTTCCCCCCCTTCCAGTCCGGACACTTTCCCCCCCTTCCAGTCCGGACACTTTCACCCCCCTTCCAGTCCGGACACTTTCCCCCCCTTCCAGTCCGGACACTTTCACCTCCCTTCCAGTCCGGACACTTTCCCCCCCTTCCAGTCCGGACACTTTCACCCCCCTTCCAGTCCGGACACTTTCCCCCCCTTCCAGTCCGGACACTTTCACCTCCCTTCCAGTCCGGACACTTTCCCCCCCTTCCAGTCCAGACACTTTCACCCCCTTCCAGTCCGGACACTTTCCCCCCCTTCCAGTCCGGACACTTTCACCCCCTTCCAGTCCGGACACTTTCATTCCCTTCCAGTCCGGACACTTTCATTCCCTTCCAGTCCGGACACTTTCCCCCCCTTCCAGTCCGGACACTTTCACCCCCCTTCCAGTCCGGACACTTTCCCCCCCTTGCAGTCCAGACACTTTCCCCCCCTTCCAGTCCGGACACTTTCCCCCCCTTGCAGTCCAGACACTTTCCCCCCCAGGCCAATTTTCAGCTTTCAGCGCTATCACACTTTGAATGACAATTGCGCGGTCATGCAACACTGTACCCGTATGAATTTTTTAGCATTTGTTTGAAACAGACAAAACTTTATTTTGGTGGCATTAATTCACCACTGGGATTTTTTTTTTGCTATATAAAAAAATAGTCAAAAAATTTTTAAAAAATTGTTTTTCTTATAAAATTTTGCAAATACATAATCTTTCCTCATAAATCTTGGCCAAAATGCATTCAGTTATCTTTTTAGTATAAAAAAAGATAACCCAAATCAGTTTATAACCAAAAATTTTAATTTTTCAAATTTTCTTTTACATTTTTTTTTTTTTATATTATTATTTATGTTTTTTTTAACATACTGTCACCCTAGCAGTGCAGTGTCACTATGGTGACACTGTACTAATTGTGGGGGGTGATGAAGATTTTTTTTTTTTATTTACAGATTGCTTTTACACCTATAAAGGCTGTAAAAGCAATACATTCTCCTTCTCTCTGGCTGCATTCCTGCAGCCATTGAGAAATACTGTGATTGGTCACAGCTTGTCACATGGTACAAGGCTGTTGTGAATGGCCCTGTACCATGTGATCTCTGTGATCATTCACAGATTTCACACGTAGTAAGCAATGATGTCAGAAGTGACATCTTGCTTACTACTCTTCATGTGATCACTGATTGGCCAATCAGTGATCACATGATCGGGACCTCACACAGATGTCCCGTACGACGAACGGTGTTCCACTGTGTCCGGAGGACACAGCAGGCACCGGATCGCGGTGCTGCGTGCTCCTCAGGAGTGTGCACAAGCAGGGAGCGGGGAGGCCACCCGCCCCTGCACTTCTCCCGTCCGGCCGTTTATATACATGGGCCGGATGGGAAGTGGTTACTGGGACATCAATGCTGTCATGAATGCTTCAAATCTGGTCAAGAAGATGAAGAAAATCCACCATCACCAACACCCAAAAAATTCCATTCTTACCAGATAAAATTGACCCCCCCCCCCCATTAAGGTTGGGTCAAAATGCGCAATGCAAAATCCAAACGCATGCCATGGACCTGGACACTTAATGACATCAAAGGATCGAACTGGCCCCCAATGGTAGATGGATAAAACACCCGTGGGATAATTCCAAAAACTGGCTGTGATCCGGACACCTGTAGAGCTCCAAACTTTAACTCCAAAAATTGAACAGAGAAAATAAACATCAAAGTAATTGATAAAACAGCAAACCCATAAAATGGCCGCCACGTTCCGGTACTTCCTGGCGTCATGCGCTCTAGCTCCTCCCTACGGGTTTCGTCATCGGTGACGTAGCATTTGAGTATACAGTGGGAGTTTTATTGTGACATTTGCCTTTAAGTAACATTTGACAAGTTTTCCTTTGTTGTTTGCTGTTCCATATTTTGATCATTATATTTCATGGATGTATTTGTAAAAGCTCCCTCTGCTGAACAGATGCATAACAAGAAATGTGTTAACTGTATGGATCTGTCGCCACTGGATGTACAGCATACCCACACATCCAAGTGCACCCTCCTGTACAAGGTCTGCACTTCATTTCGATGCTCCATCGCTATCACTGCTCTCTTTTCCTGGTCTTCTTCTGGGTTGGAAATCTTCCATATTCAGCCATTGGGTTGCAATGGATGATGTAACTGTGGCCATCAGAGCACCTAATACGATATGCACACCTGCATGTTTACATCCTAGTACATCCTCCTCCAGCGGTGGAAGGCCTGTGTTCACTCTTGACATTCCATTGCCATCACTATAGTCTTTTCCTGGTCTTCTTCTTGGTGGGAAATCTTCTGTAATCAGCCACTGGGTGCCCATGGATGGGGTAACTGTAGACATCAGAGCACATTCCATAATATGCACGGATTACCGACACTTCCTCTTGCCCCCTTTCCAGCAACGCTCCCTTTGCTGTTCCATCGCCATTACTATCATCTTCTCCTGGATGTCTTCTCGGTTGGTAATCTTCTATATTCAGCCACTGGGTGGCCATAAATGGTGCCAACTGTGGCCATGAGAGCACCTAATATAATACACACAGCCCACCTGCACATTTACATCCTAGTACATCCTCCTCCAGCGGTGGAAGGTCTGTGTTCACCCTTGCCATTCTTTTGTCATCACTATAGTCTTTTCCCAGGCTTCTTCTTGGTGAGAAATCTGTAATCAGCCACTGGGTGCCCATGGATGGGGTAACTGTAGACATCAGAGCACACTTCATAATATGCACAGCCTACTGACACATCCCCGTGCCCCCTTCCCAGCAGCGCTCCCCTTGGTTGTTCCATCGCCATTACTACCATCTTCTCCTGGACGTCTTTTCGGTTGGTAATCGTCTATATTCAGCCGTTGGGTGGCCATGAATGGTGCCAACTGTGGCCATCAGAGCACCTAATATAATACACACAGCACACCTGCATATTTACATCCTAGTACATCCTCCTCCAGCGGTGGAAGACCTGTGTTCACCCTTGCCATTCCATTGCCATCACTAGAGTCCTTTCCCCGTCTTCTTCTTGGAGGGAAATCTTCTGTAATCAGCCACTGGGTGCCCATGGATGGGGTAACTGTAGACATCAGAGCACATTCCATAATATACATTGATTTTAATATATTATATTCATAGCGCTGCACTTTATTACTATTTTTCTGATTGAGGTTTTTACTGGTTACCTTAGTGTGCAGCAACTTACAGTGCGCTCGCAATTTTTACCTTTTTTTTTGTTTACATTCCATAATATGCACAGCCTACCGACACATCCTCGTGCCCCCTTCCCAGCAGCGCTCCCCTTGGCTGTTCCATCGCCATTACTACCATCTTCTCCTGGACATCTTTTTGGTTGGTAATCGTCTATATTCAGCCGTTGGGTGGCCATGAATGGTGACAACTGTGGCCATCACAGCACCTAATATAATATGCACGCCTGCATGTTTACATCCTAGTACATCCTCCTCCAACATGTTTACATCCTAGTATATCCTTCTCCAGCGGTGGAAAGTCTGCGTTCCCCCCTTGCCATTCCATTGCCATCACTATAGTCTTTCCCGGTCTTCTTCTTGGTGGGAAATCTGTAATCAGCCACTGGGTGCCCATGAATGGGGTAATTGTAGACATCAGAGCACATTCCATAATCTGCACAGCCTACCGACACATCCTTGTGCCTCCTTCCCAGCAGCGCTCCCCTTTGCTGCTCCATCGCCATTATTACCATCTTCCCAGTTGGTAATCTTCTATATTCAGCCATTGGGTGGCCATGAATGGTGCCAACTGTGGTTATCGGAGCACTTGCCATAGTACAGCATATCCACACACTTACATTGTAGCGTATCCTCTTCTTGTGTTGCAAGGTCTGTGCACCCCATTGCTGCTCCATCACCATCTTCTCCTGGTCTTCTTCTGGGTTGGAAATCTTTTGTGTTCAACCACTGAGTGGAAAGGGATGACGTGTCAGTGGGAAGAATAGTCCCCCATCCTTGGTTTTAATGGAAGGAATAGTTCCCTGTTGTTGGTATCAATGTTCAGAATAGTGCCACATTGTTGGTGTCATTGGGAGGAATGGTGCACCATCATTGGTGTCAGTGGGAGGAATAGTGCCCCATCATTGGTGTCAGTGGGAAGGATAGTGCCCCATCACTGGTGTCAGTGGGAAGGATAGTGCCCCATCATTGGTTTTAATGGGAGGAAGATCCCTGTTATTGGTATCAGTGGCAAGAATAGTGCCCCATTGTTGGTGTCAGTGGGAAGGATAGTGCCCAATTGTTGGTGTCATTGGAAGGAATGGTGCCCCATCATTGGTGTCATTAGGAAGAATACTGCCCCATCATTAGTGTCATTGAGAAGAATAGTGCCCCATCATTGGTGTCACTGGGAAGGATAGTGCCCCATCATTTGTTTTAATGGGTGGAATAGATCCCTATTGCTGGTATCAATTGCAAGAATAGTGACACATTGTTGGTGTCATTTCGAGGAATTATTGGTGTCAGTGGGAAGAATAGTGCCCCATTGTTGGTGTCAGTGGGAAGAATAGTGCCCCAAAGGCAGGATAAAGGTAAGCAAAGGGCCACATCTAGCCCCCAGGCCACAGTTTGGAGATGACTGCATTATCCAATCAACCTGTATTGCTTCACTTGCAGTGGACGGTTGGGCCAGTCTACAGCAAGTCTGGATTAGAAAACTGGCTGAACAGAATGGCGCAATGTTTTGGCGGCTAGCAGGCTTACCCTGGCTGTGTATTTAGCAGTTTGCCGGCGCTGACACCGATGCTGTGAAAGAAATCCTATATGTTTGATACTAATTGATTTGAATGGAGACATGGTGTTCACAGCTGACTCCGAGGAGTTCCTTGATGGTGCCGGCAGCTTCCCTTCATGTTTTACTTTCATGTGTAAATTTTTAATGTATCCTAAAACCACAAGAACAAAGCGGAGACAGGTATACGAATAATAAGTCATTACCTGCAGACGGTGTGACATTCACACTGCTGGCTGATGTGTGATTCACTCTTCGCCTTCATTGTTCAACCTCAGAAATCCAATGTACTGAGTGGTGGGAGCCAATGAACTAATGGCCGCTGGGCGTAGGGCCAGCTAGAGGCTCATGACGGCCAATCAGCAACTGTCGCTCTCTGTCTGCTTAAAACATCCTGAAATCTGATTGGCTGCTGTGGAACTTTGCACAGTATTAGGGGCATTACTAGAGACACAATACCTGGGACATATTACCAACAGGGCTTTCTTTCAGCAGTAACGCAGTTCCGGCACCTCCACCACTGAATGTATGTAATGGCAAGGGGTGCTGGGGGGTCTATTATCACCGGTGGGGATCTATTTTTGCATGGGGGTCTATTGTTGCCGTGGAGGTCTACTGTTGCCGGTAGGGGATCTTATGTTGCTGGAGGTGGATCTTTTGTTGCTGGGGGGTCAATTGTTGAGGGAGGGGCCTATTGCTGCGTTCTGCTGCGAGTCTATTGTTGCAGGGAAGGGGGGTTATGGATGACCATTGTTGCTCAGGAAGGGTCTAATGTTGTCGGGGATCTACTTTATGCTGGGGGGGTCTATTGTTGCCAGCGGGGGATCTAATATTGCTGGGTGATCTATTGTTGCTGGGGGAGCCATTGTTGAGGGAGGTGTCTATTGTTGCTTGCTGTTGCGAGTCTATTGTTGCAGGGGAGGGGGGTTATGGATGTCCATTGTTGCTGGGGAAGGGTCTATTGTTGTGGGGGATCTATTTTATGCCAGGGGGGGTCTATTGTTACCCGCAGGAGATCTAATATTGCTGTGCAATTTGTTGTTGCTGGGGGAGCCATTGTTGCTGCGTACAGGGGAACTGTTTTACTGCTTTTTTTGGTTATCATTAACACATTCCATACAAATAACCTGGTATCACAAAATGATACTGTTTCCATATTCTCTAAATGGGGTGGTACTGGGAGGTGGGTAGGGGATGGAACCAAGGGGTGGTACAGGGAGGCGAGTAGGGGATGGAACCAAGGGGTGGTACTGGGAGGCGGGTAGGGGATGGAACCAAGGGGTGGTACTGGGAGGCAGGTAGAGGATGGAACTAAGGGGTGGTACTGGGAGGTGAGTAGGGGATGGAACCAAGGGGTGGTACTGGGAGGTGAGTAGGGGATGGAACCAAGGGGTGGTACTGGGAGGCGGGTAGGGGATGGAACCATGGGGTGGTACTGGGAGGCAGGTAGGGGATGGAACCAAGGGGTGGTACAGGGAGGTGGAAAGGGGATGGAACCAAGGGGTGGTACTGGGAGGTGGGTAGGGGATGGAACCAAGGGGTGGTACTGGGAGGTGGGTAGGGGATGGAACCAAGGGGTGGTACTGAGAGGTGGGTAGGGGATGGAACCAAGGGGTGGTACTGGGAGGTGGGTAGGGGATGGAACCAAGGGGTGGTACTGGGAGGTGGGTAGGGGATGGAACCAAGGGGTGGTACTGGGAGGTGAGTAGGGGATGGAACCAAAGTGTGGTACTGGGAGGTGGGTAGGGGATGGAACCAAGAAATGGTGCTTGGAGGTGGGTAGGGGATGGAACCAAGAAATGGTGCTTGGAGGTGGGTAGGGGATGGAACCAAAGGGTGGTACTGGGAGGTGGGTAGGGGATGGAACCAAGAAATGGTGCTTGGAGGTGGGTAGGGGGCAGAGACAAGGGGTGACTAAGAAGGGGGGAGTTCCTGCACCTATTCTCTGAGAAAAAAAGCTCTGATTACCAAGAATATTACCATGGATATGTTGCTAAGGACATATGTTGCTAGGGACATATATCACCAATCACATTACCAGGGACATACTGCTAAGGAAATGCATTCTCAGGGACATATAATACCAGGGACATTAGCAGGATATGTTACCAGGGGCACAAGTTGCCATGGCCATACAACGATCATTCCATCTCTTTCCTGCCACAGATAATAATAATAATGCTGTGACGCACTTGTGCAATCACTGGAGATCACAAACTGCAAGAAGAGGACAGTCCTAGATAGGTTTATACACCAATCAGCCATAACATTATGACCACCCACCTAATACTGGGTAGGCATCCCCCCCTTCTGCCTCCAAAACAGCCCTGACCCGTCTCACCATGGACTCCACAAGACCTCTGAAGGTACGCTGTGTTATCCGGCACCAAGCCGCCAGTAGCAGATCCTTTAAGCCCTGAAAGTTGGGAGGTGGGGCCTCCATGGATCAGACTTGTTTTTGCAGCACATCCCACAGAAGCTCAATTGGATTGAGATCTGGAAAATTTGGAAGCCGAGTCAACACTTCAAACTCATTGTTGTGTTCCTCAAACCATTCTTGAACCATTTTTGTAGTTGGGAATGGCGCATTATCCTGCTGGAAGAGACCACTGCCATCGGGGAATGCGGTTTCCATGAAGGGGTGTATTTGGTCACCAACAATATTTAGGTAGGTGGTACATGGCATCCACATGAATGGAGGAGCCAAGGCTTCCCAGCAGAATATTGCCCAAAGCATCACATGGCCTCTGCCGGCTTGTCTTCTCCCCATACTGCATCCTGGTGCTAGGTAAGTAACCCCAGGTAAGTGATGCACACCCACCCCGCCATCCACATGATGGAAAAGAAAGTGTCATTTATCAGACCAGGCCACCTTCTCCCATGGCTCCATGCTCCAGTTCTGATGCTCACGTGCCCATTGTAGGCTCTTTTGGCTGTGGACATGGGTTGCCAAAAGCATCACATTGTTAGCCGTCTTCCCATCCTGGTGCTATCTCTTCCTCAGGTAAGTGACGCAAACCCACCCGGCCATCCACACGATGGAACAGAAAGTGTCATTCATCAGACCAGGCCACCTCCTTCCATGGCTCCGTAGTCCAGTTCTGATGTTCACGTGCCCATTGTAGGCACTTTTGGCTGTGGATACTGGTGAGCATGGGCACCCTGACCGGTCTGCGGCTACCCAGCCTTCCAACAGAACAACTTCAGGGACAACATGTTCACTTGCTGCCTAATTTATCCCACCCACTTGCCGATGCCGTTGTAACGAGATAATCAGTGTCATTCACTTTACCTGTCATTGGTCGTAGAATTATGGCTGGTCGGTGTAAATGATCAGAATGATTGCCATGGAAGTATATTACCGAGGACACTAGCGGGGAAATGTTATAAAGGGTACAGATCACCAGAGACAAATATTAAATTCTCTGTTTTAAAGAAGAACTCAAAGAGCTTCAAATTAAACCAATGACGCCTCAGGTACTTCCTCTTCTCCTCTGGTGGCGGCAGGGGGCGGTCCTTACTGCTGCACACAATGGCGCTCTTGGAACGACAGTAGTATTCTGAGCCCAGGCTAGTGTCATGATGTACTTCCAGGAGGTAGGTCCATGACAACCTGGGCCCAGAGGAAGTGGGTTGAATGATATTTGCAATCAGAGTGGCGACTTCTAGTGGTATGGAAGAAGCAGTGCGAGGGACGCTGCTGGATTTTTTTTCTTTAAGTGGGCTTGAAGTGGTTGTAAACCCTTCCATCTATCCAGTGAAGCGACTGGCCTCAGGTGATACACAGATATTAAAAAAATCCTCCTACATACGCTGTACCTGTTTATCTGCAGTTTTCTCTTCAACTGTTCAAAGTGCTGAATTTATACAGCTTGTCTGAGCTGTCAGAAATCAGGGGGCGGACAGCTGACCTTACATACTGCAGAGCTCAATGAGGAAAGATCTGAGAGCTGACTGGATGGAAGAGCTCCACACAGCTTACAGCATGGGTGTCAAACTGGCGGCCCTCCAGCTGTTGCCAAACTACAAGTCCCATGAGGCATTGCAAGACTGACAGTTACAAGCATGACTCCCAAAGGCAGAGGCATGATGGGACTTGTAGTTTCCCAACAGCTGGAGGACCACCAATTTGACACCCTTGCTCTAGGGCACAGCTGTCAAAATGGCGGCCCTCCAGTTGTTACCAAATTACAAGTCCCATGAGGCATTGAATGACTGACAGTTACCAGCATGACTCCCAAAGGCAGTGGCATGATGGGACGTGTAGTTTTGCAACAGTTGGAGGGCCACCAGTTTGAAACCCCTGCTCTAGGGCACGGGTGTAAAACTGGCGGCACTCCAGCTGTTGCCAAACTACAAGTCCCATGAGGCATTGAAAGACTGACAGTTACCAGCATGACTCCCAAAGGCAGTGGCATGATGGGACGTGTAGTTTTGCAACAGTTGGAGGGCCACCAGTTTGAAACCCCTGCTCTAGAGCACGGGTGTAAAACTGGCGGCACTCCAGCTGTTGCCAAACTACAAGTCCCATGAGGCAGTGCAAGATTAACAGTTACAAGTATGACTCCCAAAGGCAGAGGGATGAAGGGACTTTCACTACAGCTGGAGGGCCGCCAGTTTGACACCCCTGGCTTACAGGAACAGAGCTGAGGCTGTCAATCACAGGCTGTGTGCTGGAGCTCCCCTGTCACCTTTAATCTCTTGGTGTCAGGAAAACTTGTCAGAAGTGATAACAGAGGAAGGAGGCAGCAGACCGCAATGGCAGTTAGTGCTCTGGATTGAGACTAGTACACACTATAGAGGGATGTACTTTGTTCATATTTCATGTCTGAGGATTACAACCAGTTAATATGCACGTTACACAATACTACAACATTCAATGCAAACACCACCCTTACATTATATTGTGCGTTTTTACCTTCATACCTCAAATGAACTCATTATCCGCAGTCTTCGCTCTCTATGGAGGAGCCAAGCGTTATGCATGTGGAATGAGATGAGATTGTTTTCTGTCTACGATGATGTCCCCGCACAGCACGACACACTATTCTGACACCAGAAGATCAGATATTATTATCCGCCATTATAACATCACGCCTACCGCGCTCCTGGAATTAGGAACATTCAGAGGACAAGCAAACAAGGACGGCGAAAGTTCACAGAGAACAATATGGAAGCAGAATGTCACCGCCGCCGCCGCCGCCGTCCTCCATTGTATCGCTGACAAACCGCGGCCCTGAAACCTGCCGTGAAGAGAGCCCAGAGCGGAGTTTTCTGACTTTCCCCGACTTCTGATCTATGGACGCAGATCGGAGCTCATTACCGAGAATAATGACGGCGCCCGGAATAAGAGAGCAATGGAAGATGATTGGCTACTTAGTAGGCATTGCTTTGTGTTTCCAATGAAGGAAAACGTATGAGAATCCTTCTTTATCATTACAGTACATTAGCCCTCTGCAGAGAGGATTAGAATCGCTGTGCGGGTGTCCTGAGGGCTGCCGCCGAGCAAAAGGAAATTACAGGATAAAGGGGCAGAGATGAGCCAAAACCAGAGCAGCAGGTATGAGGAATGGGAAAATGTCAGCCCCCCCCCCCACAGGAAAGGTGGGGATCCCATCTCAAGGTGCCCCGCTAATGACTGTTATTACTGGTTACATAGAGACGCTGCAAATCACTGTATATATATATATATGGACAGTAGTTACACAGTGCTCAGCATAATATATATATACACACACACATACAGTGAAGGAAATGCATACTTGCACCCCTCTGATGTTGAATGTTCGCCCCTCACACAGAAATGATCAGTCTAACAATGGAATGTTCGCCCCTCACACAGAAATGATCGGTCTAACAATGGAATGTTCGCCCCTCACACAGAAATGATCGGTCTAACAATGGAATGTTCGCCCCTCACACAGAAATGATCGGTCTAACAATGGAATGTTCGCCCCTCACACAGAAACGATCGGTCTAACAATGGAATGTTCGCCCCTCACACAGAAATGATCGGTCTAACAATGGAATGTTCGGTGTAACACTGAGAGACAGAATACAACAACAAATTCAGCAGAAATGCGTCTAACAAATGATGACTGATCTGCATGTTCATGAGGGAAAGAAGGATTTGATCCCCTTCACAAAACATGACTTAGCACTTGGTGGCAAATCCCTTGTTGGCAATCATAGAGGTCAGACGTTTCCTGGAGTTGGCCCCCAGGTTCGCACACATCTCAGGAGGGATTTTGGCCCACTCCTCTTGGCAGATCCTCTCCAAGTCATTAAGGTTTGCTGGCTGACGTTTGGCAACTCGAACTTTCAGGTCCCTCCACAGATTTTCAATCGGATGAAGGTCTGGAGACTGGCTAAGCCACTCCAGGACCTTAATGTGCTTCTTCTTGAGCCGCTCCTTTGTTGCCTTGGCCGTGTGTTTTGGGTCATTGTCATGCTGGAACACCCATCCACCACCCATTTTCAATGTCCTGGCTGAAGGAAGAAGGTTCTCACCCAAGATTTGAGGGCACATTGCCCCGTCCATCGTCCCTTTGATGCAGTGCAGTTGTCCTGTCCCCTTAGCAGAAAAACACCCCCAAAGCAGAATGTTTCCACCACCATGTTTCACAGTTGGGATGGTGTTCTTGGGGTCATAGGCAGCATTCCTCCTCCTCCTCCAAACACGGTGAGTTGAGTTGATGCCAAAGAGCTGGATTTTGGTCTCATCTGACCACAACACTTTCCACCAGTCCTCCTCTGCATCATTCAGATGTTCAGTGGCAGACTTCAGACGGGCCTGGACATGGGCTTTCTTGAGCAGAGGGACCGTGCGGGCACTGCAGGATTTCAGTCCTTGTCGGCATAGTGTGTTACCAATTGTTTTCTTGGTGACTGTGGTCCCAGCTGCCTGGAGATCATTGACAAGATCCTCACGTGTAGTTCTGGGATGATTCCTCCCTGTTCTCATGATCATTGACACTCCACGAGGTGAGATCTTGCATGGTGCACCAGACCTAGGGAGACTGACACTTGTTTTGTGTTTCTTCCATTTGTGAATGATTGCACCAACTGTTGTCACCTTCTCACCAAGCTGCTTGGCCATAGTTTGGTAGCCCAGTCCAGCCTTGTGTAGGTCTACCATCTTGTCCCTGACATCCTTGGACAGCTCTTTGGTCTTTGCCATGGTGGAGAGTTTGGAATCTGATGGTTTGATGGCTCCTGTGGACAGGTGTCTTCTATACAGGTAACACAATGAGATTAGCAGCACTCCCTTTAAGAGACTGCTTCTAATCTCAGCTTGTTACCTGTATGAAAGACACCTGGTAGCCAGAAATCCTGCTGAATGATAGGGGATCAAATCCTTCTTTCCCTCATGAACATGCAGATCCGTCATCATTTGTTAGACGCATTTCTGCTGCATTTCTACACATTTCATTACATATATATTAATTTCAATATTAATATTTTTTCTACTATTTTATCTTCTAATATTTATTTATTTTTTTTCACTTTGTTTTTTGGTTACATCATTTATTGTGTCATTGTTTCATGTAGCGCAGCATTTTTTCACTTCCCATTATGATTGTATAATTTTCCCCTCTGAGACACGGGTTGTGTGCATTAGCGGCTACAGTATTTCATTGTAATTTTTTGTTTTCATTTCACCATAGTTAGCGCTTGAGTTATTCAATTTATTTTAGATAACTGAAGCATAGTGAACTGTGTTTTTTTTGGGGTGGGAAGGAGACCTTGTCAGGTTGGCTGTATGGGGCCCCTGTGGTTTCTAACAGCAGCCCTGGTCACGGATCCTGTCAGCCTCTTAACAGAAGGAAGGTTCCTCCATCCCTACAGTAAACCATTGCGCCCAGGGCAGCCGCCCCTCCCACCCTCCCCTTGTCCCGGCCCTGCCACGTCTATATCTCCCATGAGCGTTACATTCCAAAAACAAGTATTTTCAATAAATCCCAAAACTGTCTGAAGAAGTGACTACAAAAAAAGCTACAAATTACAACCGAGGAAGAGAACTGCAACGTGACATAATGAGATCGATTCCCGGCGGCTCCTGTAAACAAGTTCTCGTGTTCAGTACATCCAATGAATTTTCTCTCCTATCTCGTTCCAGGATCAGACTTAATGTTCCGCTTCTTGAACAATTTTCCTCCAACGTTTCAATATTCATATATTATATTTATATGTTCCTGGGAGATACCCACATGGAAAAAAATATATATTTGAAATACATTTTAAAAATATTCTTCCCAAATTTATTGCCAAATATTTGAAATGCTACAATTTGGGCCATATTCAATATATATATATATATATACACACTGCATGTTGATTTTTATTACAAAATATATGAAAAATATTTTTAATATATTTTTTATTATTTTAAATTTTTTAATTTAATTTTTAAATTTTTATATTTTTAAAAATACATTTCAAATATACTGTATGTCTTTAACCCCTTGCCTACCGGGCACTTCTACCCCCTTCCTGCCTACAGGGCACTTCTACCCCCTTCCTGCCTACAGGGCACTTCTACCCCCTTCCTGCCCACCGGGCACTTCTACCCCCTTCCTGCCTACAGGGCACTTCTACCCCCTTCCTGCCTACCGGGCACTTCTACCCCCTTCCTGCCCAGGCCAATTTCCAGCTTTCAGCGCTATCACACTTTGAATGACAATTGCACGGTCATGCAACACTGTACCCATATGAAATTTTTATCATTTTTTTGTAACAGATAAAGCTTTATTTTGGTGGTATTTAATCACCTCGGGGATTTTTATTTTCTCTTAAACAAACCAAAAAGCACTGAAAATTTTGAAAAAAATTTTTTTTTCTTAGTTTTTGTTATAAAATTTTGTAAATAAGTGATTTTTCTCCTTCACTAATGGGCACTGATAGGCTGCACTGATGGACACTGATAGGTGGCACTGATGAGGAGGCACTGGTAGGTGGCACTGATGGGCATTGACAGGCATCACTGATGGGCACTGAAAGGCATCACTGATATATGGCACTTATAGGTGGCACTGTTAGGTAGCACTGACTGGCACTGTTAGGTGGCACTGATAGGCAGCACTGACGGGCACTGGTAGACGGCACTGACTGGCACTGATAGGCAGCACTGATTGGCAGCACTGATAGGTGGCACTGACAGGCACTGATGGGTGACACTGAAAGGCAGCTCAGATGAGCACTGATATGTGGCATTGATGTGGCACTGGCAGGTGTCATGGATGAGCACTGACAGCTGGCACTGACAGGTGGCACTGCTGGGGCTACACTGATCATCAGTGCACACTGATCATCAGTGCCCTGATGATCAGTGTAGATGTCCCCTCCGCGGAATGCTGATCACCGTCTCTCCTCTCCTCTGTCAGCGTGACAGCTCACGAGGAGAGGAATGCAGATAACCGGCATTTCCCTGTTTACATGAGATCAGCTGTGATTGGACACAGCTGATCACATGACCGAGCCGACATCTTCGGCTCTTTCCGTTGATCGGTGATCCACTGTGTCCGAGGGACACAGCGCACTGCCGATCGCCGCACTGCACGCTCCCAGAACCGCGCATGCGCGGTTAGAATGGGAGGACATCATATGATGTCCTCCCAGAACGAGAGAACCGCCTTGCGCCCGTCATTGGATTATATAGCAGGTGGGAGGCAGTTAAAAATACATTTAATCTGCATTTTTGGAATGCATTTACAAATATATGTAAAAATATATGTTAAAATGACTTTTTAAAAAAAATATCTGTAGAATATATTTAAAAAAATGTATATATTTTTAAAAATTTATTTTTTTAAATATATATATATATATATATATATATACATTTATAAATAAATAATGCAGCGCTGAAAATTCATAAAGTGACTGATGCATCAAGTGTGAGCGCTATATTGCGCTAAAGTGATAACAGTATTAATAAAGTGTACCGTCATGGCGTGATAAATAATGACTTATAAAACAATCGTGACTTCAGTGTATAATAACTGTAGTTATGACATATGATCAATAAAATCTGGAAAAAACATGTAACAGTCCAAATTTTCCATGAAATCTGTGCACATGACTTCCGTGATAAGGATCAGTAGTGTGATTGCACTCACCAGAAGCGCAATATTTATACAATATTTACACACACACATTCATATATATATATATATATATTTTTATTGAAATATATTTTGAAATATATTGAATGCGGCCAAAATTGTAGCATTTCAAATACATGTTAATATATTTAGGAAGAATATTTTTACAATATATTTCAAATATATTTTTCTTCCATGTGGGACTCAAGAAGATGTGTAGTCCCCACCTTGAAAGTCATACTCATCCCCTTTCTATTTTCTTAATGCGTTTTTATAGTTTTTCCTTGGAATGGGAAGGAGGAGAGGTGCCAGGAAGTGGCAATGTTGGCGGTTGGCAGCACCATTTATCCTTACACTTTTTTTTTGGTCTTTTCCTTTCAAAATGGCGCGCCTATTAAACACATGGAAACGTTGCAATGATAAGTGTGGCCATGGCACACCAGCTAATCAATAGCATCTGCAGGGGGTGCGAACGCCTTCTGGGATCCAAGCGAGCTGGTCTGTGCTGTCTGGGGGTAGATCTATCCGTCACGAATCTCACAAGTCATTTTCGGCCCAGCAGGCCGGCACCACTGCCTCTGCCGTAAAGAGTTCTTCTTTCACCAGCACATTTCCAACAACCCCCCCCCCCCAGCATTCCCAACTCATTGCATACCGTTACCCAGCATTTTAAATAGGTGTTCCATTTGCCTCTGTTCTTCTGCAAAAAAGTGCAAAAAGGTAGCAGAACCCAATTTAAGTAGCATCAGTTGGAAAGGTTAGACGTTCTCCCCCCCCCCCCCCCCAATGGCTACCCACATGGAAGAAAAATATATTTGACATATATTTTAAAAATATTCTTCCCAAACATATTGACATATATTTTAAATGCTACAATTTTGGCCGTATTCAATATATTTGAATAAAAATATATATATACTGTATGTTGAAATTAGTTTTTATTGCAAAATATATGAAAAATATTTTTAAAAATGCATTTCAAATATACTGTATGTCTTTAAAAGTACATTTAATCTACTATAATCTATTTTTGGAATGCATTTACAAATATATGTAAACATATATGCTTAAATTACGTTTTTATATGTTAAAAAAAATCTGAAGAATATACTTTAAAAAAATATATTTTTAAAATATATATATTTTTAAAATATATTCTTCAGATTTTTTTTTTTAACATATCAAAAGGTTGTTAAGATATATTTTTATATATATTTGTAAATGCATTCCAAAAATGTAGATTTGTATTTTTAATGACATACAGTATATTTGAAATATATTTTGTAATAAAAACGCATTTTATCATGTAGTGTATATATATATATATATATATACTGTATATATATGTGTGTGTGTATATATATATATATATATATATATAGTATATATATATATACCGTATTTTTCGCACCATAAGACGCACTTTTTTCCCCCCCAAAAAGGGGGGAAAATGTCAGTGCGTCTTATGGAGCGAATGTAAAGCGGCCGGTCCGGTATTTCTGCCGCCACCATGTCAGAATACCGGGCCGGCCGCTCAGCTGTTCTCCCCTGCAGGGCCTTACCTGTTCCTCGCTCCAGCGCTGCACAGTCTTCCCGCGCTGGCTTCTGTGACAGCCGGGTGCCCACTGCGCATGTGCTGCGCTTTGTGAATGATCCGGTGTCTTCTGGGACACATGAAAGGTCACAGAAGGCGCCGGGCCATTCACAAAGCGAAGCGCTTCTTGCACCTGCGCAGTGGGCACCCGGCTGTCACAGAAGCCGGCCCGGGAAGAAGAGGGAAGGCAACTCCGCGGAAGTGGGAGCGGGTACCTGTCAAATTCAGGTACCCGCTCCCCCTCCCTCCCCAAAGGTCAGCAGTCTCTGGTCATCCCCTTCACTGTCTGCAGTCTCTGGTCATCCCCTGTACTGTCTGCAGTCTCTGGTCATCCCCTGTACTGTGTCCGCAGTCTCTGGTCATCCCCTGTACTGTCTGCAGTCTCTGGTCATCTCCTGTACTGTGTCCGCAGTCTCTGGTCATTCCCTGTACTGTCCGCAGTCTCTGGTCATCCCCTGTACTGTCCGCAGTCTCTGGTCATTCCCTGTACTGTCCGCAGTCTCTGGTCATTCCCTGCACTGTCCGCAGTCTCTGGTCATCCCCTGCACTGTCCGCAGTCTCTGGTCATCCCCTGCACTGTCCGCAGTCTCTGGTCATCCCCTGTACCGTGTCCGCAGTCTCTGGTCATATCCTGCACTGTGTCCGCAGTCTCTGGTCATCTCCTGCACTGTGTCCGCAGTCTCTGGTCATCTCCTGCACTGTGTCCGCAGTCCCTGGTCATCTCCTGTACTGTGTCCGCAGTCTCTGGTCATCTCCTGTACTGTTTCTGCAGTCTCTGGTCATCTCCTGTACTATGTCCGCAGTCTCTTGGTCATCCCCTGTACTTTGTCCGCAGTCTCTGGTCATCTCCTGTACTATGTCTGCAGTCTCTGGTCATCTCCTGTACTGTCCGCAGTCTCTGGTCATCCCCTGTACTATGTCTGCAGTCCATTGGTTCAGAATATTTTTTTTTCTTGTTTTTCACCTCTAAAACCTAGGTGCGTCTTATGGTCAGGTGCGTCTTATGGAGCGAAAAATACGGTATATACATATGTGTGTAATATATATATATACATATGCACACACACACATATATATACACATATATATATACATACAGTATATATATATATACATACAGTGTATATATATATATATATTTATTTATTTTTATTTATTGAAATATATTGAATATGGTCAAAATTGTAGCATTTCAAATATATGGCAATAATTTTGGGAAGAATATATTTTCCTCCATATGGGTTAGCTCAGCATTGTGTGTGAGAGTGCACTGCTCATGACTGCAGTTTGAATGAGACAGACCAACTACTGGGGGCATCTATCCTCTGGCCCATATCTCCCATTTAGGCAGGATGGGGGGGTCAGCCACCTGGGAGTTTTTTTTGGACAGGCTGCACAAGGCCTATGTAGATGAAATGGAAAATAAGCAAATTAAAAAAAAAAACAAATCTGATCAGTGGTATTTAATGAGGTGGGAGAGTTATTATTATACAGGATTTATGGCACCAACAGTTTGCTCAGCGCTGTACAATATAACGGGAGACCATACAGTACCAATACAGTTCAATACAAGAGGGTTAGGAGGGCCCTGATCCTGGGAGCTTACAATCTAAGAGGGAGGGGCTAGTGGTACAAAAGTTAATAACTGTGGGGGATGGACTGGTTGGAAGAATAGAAGATTCCATTATTAGCTGAGGGCAGGATAGGCTTCCCTGAAGAGATCGGTTTTCAGAGATCGCCTAAAAGTGAGCAGAGTAGGCGATAGTCTGATAGATTGGGGTAGAGAGTTCCAGAGGATGGGGGAAGCTCTGGAGAAGTCCTGGAGACGAGCATGAGAGGAGGAGACAAGGGAGCTAGAGAGTAGGAGGTTGTGGGAGGAGTGGAGAGGACGGTTTGGGTGATATTTGGAGACAAGATTGGTGATGTAATACATGGGGGGTTTTTGTTAGAAATTAGCAGGGAAGATGAACTAACCCTTTAAGGCCTCCCTGCCAGTCTGGTTCATTGTCATATATGTTCCTTTTACTTTCATTTTTATGTTTATTGTGTACCCCCCGAAGACCAAGTCACTTCCTCTGTGACCAAGCCCCCTCGGTGGGCGGGGTGAAACACATCAGAACGGCGGCTGAGGCCATTCCTCAACATTGGACTCCTGGGGTCAGTTGAGCGGCATCCATCCTATCACTCGCTACCCCTGAAGAAGCCGCTTGGGTCATTTGGGTTCTTTGTTCTGCTTCTCAATTCCAAGAACACCGTCAGCCTCTCTGACACACACGGTTTGGTGAAAGTTACTGCAAGCACTTATGGGAACACGGGAACAGATACGTTGACCTCGGCTGTGAATTATCACCAGGAAATAGACATCAGACCATTCGGTGGTAAAGGAGCTCATTGTATGGGCAGCACAGCGGCTAAATGGTCAGCACTTCTGGCTAACAGTACTCGGGTCATTAATTCGAATCCCCACCACGGCACCACCTGCCTGGAGTTTGCATGTTCTCCCTGTGTCCGCGTGGGTTTCCTCTGGGTACTCCGGTTTCCTCCCACACTCCAAAGACATGCTGGGAGGTGAATTGGCTCCTGTCTAAATTGTCCCTAGTATGTGTATGTATGAATTTGAGTTAGGGACCTTAAATTGTACGCTCCTCGGGGGCGGGGACTGATGTGAATGTACAATATATATGTAAAGTGCTGCATAAATGAACGCACAGGTAGGTTCAGATACAGTCTCATAGACAATATGGTCACTATGCAGAGGTAATTGAGAATAGAGTTCTGTACCACTAGACTGGGATTATCTCATGAATCAGCAAAGCCAGCAATAAGCAGGGCATATGAGGTGCAGGTCTGCTGTTAGAAGCCACGGGGCCCCATAGAGCCAATATAACAGCCCCCCCCCCCCAAAAAAAAAACCCAACAAAACAGTTTGCTATGCTTCAGCTATGAATGAACACAGTGAGTGTTTGGTACTGATTACTCTTTGTGTTCATTCAGGAAAGAAAGGAGCTGGTAAATGTGACCTATTTACCAGACCCTTCCCCCACTCTCCATCCCGAAGGATCCTATTGTGTGCTTGCTGCTGCCAGTGGGAAGGAGAGGAGGGAAGGCGGCAGCGCTGTGAGGGTGGGGGGCACACAGGGAAACGTATGGTGCACAGATAGGGTGATGGGTGCGGTGGGGGAGCAATTACTGGAACCGATCCCCTGTATGGCTCTCTCTGCAGCAGCTGAAAGCCAGTGGGAGGGGGAAAGTGTCCGGACTGGAAGGGGGGGAAGTGTCCGGACTGGAAGGGGGGGAAAGTGTCTGGACTGTCAGGGGGGGGGGAAGTGTCCGGACTGGAAGGGGGGGAAAGTGTCCGGACTGGAAGGGGGGGGGAGAAGTGTATGGACTGGAAGGGGGGAAAGTGTCCGGACTGGAAGGGGGGGAAAGTGTCCGGACTAGAAGGGGGGGAAAGTGTCCGGACTGGAAGGGGGGGAAAGTGTCCGGACTGGAAGGGGGGGGGAAGTGTCCGGACTGGAAGGGGGGAAAGTGTCCGGACTGGAAGGGGGGGAAAGTGTCCGGACTGGAAGGGGGGGAAAGTGTCCGGACTGGAAGGGGGGAAAGTGTCCGGACTGGAAGGGGGGGAAGTGTCCGGACTGGAAGGGGGGGAAAGTGTCCTGACTGGAAGGGGGTGAAAGTGTCCGGACTGGAAGGGGGTGAAAGTGTCCGGACTGGAAGGGGGGGAAAGTGTCCTGACTGGAAGGGGGTGAAAGTGTCCGGACTGGAAGGGGTGAAAGTGTCCGGACTGGAAGGGGTGAAAGTGTCCGGACTGGAAGGGGGGGAAAGTTTCCAGACTTAAAGTGGTTAAATATTTTTTGTTTCAAACAATGCAGCCTCTGCTGTCTCTGGGAGTATTTCCATTTTCTGAGCCACGTGAGAAGCTGGATAGTCCCCTGCCTGATTCCCTAGACAACCGTGTCTTGTTTCTCTTGAACCTTGAATACTTTGCTCCTCCCATGAACTTTCTGTCTAAAGCAAAGACTTCTTTACATGCACTTGTTTCTGATTTCCTACCTTCACCCCCGGTTTACACCTATGCGGCCGTGGGGCCACGTTTTGCTCGGGCATGAGAGCCAATTCATTTGAATGGACACCTGTGCCCGTGACACGCAGGGAAAGAAGTCCCTGCACTACTTTGGAAAATACAGTCGAAGTTCCCAGTACGGTTGCGTTTCCTAGTGCGGGCGGCGAGCCATTAGAACTAATGGCACCGCCCGCAGGTCCGCAATTCTCTGTGCGTGTGGATTTTCGCGCGGATCCGCAGTGGCACCACCCGCACAGATGTGAACCGGGGGTCACTGAATATGTTCATCTTCTGCTTCACTCAGTAGTTGCTCTGAAATAGCAGATTCATCTTCAGATCAAAACTGTCAATGCTCTTTGGTTTCCCGGTTGTAAGACTAGTGGCAGTTGTGCCTACTATTCCCCCAGCCACTGGTCTTGGCACATCTCTCCTGTAGTTCTGTCTCTAGGAAGCAGTCATTCAGCCCCAGTTGCAGTGGTGGAGGGACCGAGACTCTCAGACACATTCAACATGTACAGGTCTGGTGTACCCGCCCACATTTACTACAATTCCCTGTGGTTGATGGGAACTGTAGTTTCCTTTTACTGCAGAGAGAGAGGAGAGGATATGATGTCATCACAGCTGTTACTCCTCCTTGTCAGAGCAGATGCTGTTCTTTTTTGATTAGGTCATGAAAATTCATTTTCACTTTTCCCTTAGCAACTTGGTAACCGCGCTATTGCCGAATGATGGCTACAGCGCGGTTACCCAGTTCTGGGAGGGCGTCATATGACGTCTTCTCAGAACACGCCCTCCCACACGCCCCCCGGGGATCTACGTGATCACTGTGTCCTACGGACACAGCTGATCACGTGATGTGGTAAAAGGCCAATCACAGCAGCCTTTTACCACGTGATCAGCCGTGTCCAATGACACAGCAGATCACCGGGTAAATACAGTTGCCGGTTATCAGTCACAGCGTGAGGAAAGTACTGCCGAGAACCGGAAATTGTCAGAGAACGGATCGACACGGATCATCAGGGCACAGTAGTGCCGCCAGTCTCTGCCCAGCAGTACCGTCAATCAGTGCCACCCATCAGTGCCAGCCCATCAGAGCCACCTCATCAGTGCCAGCTCATCAGTGCCCATCAGTGTTGCCTATCCGTGCCACCTTATCAGTGCTGCCTATCTGTGCCACCTCATCAGTGCCCATCAGAGCCACCTATCAGTGCCAGCTAATCAGTGCCCATCAGTGCTGCCCATCAGAGCCGCCTCATCAGTGCCAGCTCATCAGTGCTGCCTATCAGTGCTGCCTATCTGTGCCCATCAGTGATGCCTATCCGTGCCCATCAGTGCTGCCTATCCGTGCCCATCAGTGCTGCCTATCAGTGCTGCCTATCTGTGCCCATCAGTGCTGCCTATCCGTGCAGCCTCATCAATGCACATCAGTGAAGGAGAACAAGTACCTATTTGCAAAATTTTATAATAGAAACAGAGAAAAACTTTTTTTTTTTAACTTTCTTGCTTTTTTGTTTATAGTGCCAAAAAAATTAAATACCCAGCAATGATTAAATACCACCAAAAGAAAGCTCTATTTGTGTGGAAAAAAAAGGATACAGATTTCATATGGGTACAGTGTTGCATGACCGCGCAATTGTCATTCAAAGTGTAACAGTGCTGAAAGCTGAAAATTGGCCTGGGCACGAAGGGGGTGAAATGGAAGGTATTTTTAAAAATGTGTTTATGGTTTAGTATTTTGTGTAGGGTGGTGTACTAATGGGTGATTTTTTTTGCCTATCCTGGAGTTCTCCTTTAAGCCAGGCATTTGCACTTCCTGTTTGCCAGATTATTGTGTTCTCTCCAGCCAATATCTTGCTCTTGTCACCCCTGCTGTCATCCATATCTTTGCTACCAACGTTTGACTTGTCCCTTGACTACTCTTCTTCTTGATCCCAACCTGCAACCACTTGTTACCAACCTTTGACTTGTCCTTTGACTACTCTTCTTCTTGATCCCAACCTGCAACCACTTGTTACCAACCTTTGACTTGTCCTTTGACTACTCTTCTTCTTGATCCCAATCTGCAACCACTTGTTACCAACCTTTGACTTGTCCCCTGACTACTCTTCTTCTTGATCCCAACCTGCAACCACTTATTACCGACCTTTGGCTTGTCCCCTGACTACTCTTCTTCTTGATCCCAACCTGCAACCACTTGTTACCAACGTTTGACTTGTCCCTTGACTACTCTTCTTCTTGATCCCAACCGGCAACCACTTTTTACCAGCCTTTGACTTGTCCTTTGACTACTCTTCTTCTTGATCCCAACCTGCAACCACTTGTTACCAACCTTTGACTTGTCCCTTGACTACTCTTCTTGATCCCAACCTGCAACCACTTGTTAGCAACCTTTGACTTGTCCCCTGACTACTCTTCTTCTTGATCCCAACCTGCAACCACTTGTTACCAACCTTTGACTTGTCCCTTGACTACTCTTCTTGATCCCAACCTGCAACCACTTGTTACCAACATTTGACTTGTCCCTTGACCAGGGGCAGACTGACAACTCACAGGGCCCCCGGGCAATAGGGGATCATGGGGCCCCTGTGTCCTTCCCAAACTCAAAAAAGCCTATGAAAAAGGTACCAGGAGCATCTCATGGGGCCCCCTACTGACCCCGAGCCCTCGGGCAGTGCCCGAGTTTCCAAATGGTCAGTCCGCCCCTGCCCTTGACTACTCTTCTTCTTGATCCCAACCTGCAACCACTTGTTACCAACCTTTGACTTGTCCCTTGACTACTCTTCTTCTTGATCCCAACCTACAACCACTTGTTACCGACCTTTGGCTTGTTTACCGAATACGCTTCTGCTTGATCCCATCCTGCTATATCTGCTACTGGACCCTGGCTTGCTCACCTCCTGGTGGGGAGATCCTGAGGACCGTCACCTGGTACATGGCAAAACCCATCCCCACCATCAGGAACTCTGGTGAAGAATGGTAAAGAATGGTTAGTGCTTAGACCCCGCACCTCGGGTGAGCCCGTGACCTGCTCACGTACTCATCCTGCTGGTCAGTGGGAGCCTCTCTACTGCCATAGCTATTGGTCTCTGACCCTGACAATCGATTTGTCAGACAACCAGCCTGTTTTGTTTTTTTTTTGTTCCCAAAGAGTTACAGAACACCACTTTCTATTAGAATGGCTGTGAGTAAAATAGGTTGTCAGTACCATATGTTTTCTCATTTTTGCCTTTCACACATCTGAAGAAACTCTACAAAATGTCACGTCAACGAGAGAGAGGTCGCCGGGGATTTGTCACTTACAGGTAATAGAATTCTAGTGTCCCAGACACACAAAATATAAAAATGATGAGGAAAGGTAGCTGCAGCAAATGTATTGACAATGTTTTTCAAGTACAACAGGTGAAGCTGTAGGCATCTTCAGACCAGGGACGGACTGCCCATTCGAGCACTCGGGCACTGCCCGAGGGCCCGGGGTCAATAGGGGGCCCCATGAGATGCCCCTGGTACCTTTCATAGGCTTTTTTTGGGTGCGGTTTGAGTGTGGGTGAGGACACAGGGGCCCCATGATCCCCTATTGCCCAAGGGCCCCATGAGTTGTTAGTCTACCCCTGCTTCAGACTATATATTCCTCCAGCCTGTAGGTGGCATCGCTCAGCTTCTCTAAGTGGAGGGATGTTCAGTAAGAGACTTATCTCATTTTGTGGGCTCCAGCTGCCATCTTGGACAGGACAGTTGTCTGACTGGCTGCTGATATCCCACAACAGCTTCGGCACCCATCTTGACAGTTGGACCTGATAAATAGGGCGCCCTGAAAGATGGACGTTCTCATTCGGCAGAGCACTGTGTAACTACTTGCAGTATAACTCTACCACCTCTCTAGGGTACGCACACCTTCAGTACTGGTGATAGTGGGACAGTCCATGCCAGTGGTGGTCACCTTTCTTGATATGGGGGCCCTCAAGTGTGGGCCCCAACATCACCAATGGCTGGAAAATAAATTCAGTGAATGTTCAGTTTCACAGACAGCAGACACATAGCAGGATATAGTCAAAGACTGAGGACATGATACAAGAGATGGTCAGAGACTGCAGACATGATACAATAGATGGTCAGAGACTGAGGACATGATACGGGAGATGGTCAGAGACTGCAGACATGATACAAGAGATGGTCAGAGACTGAGGACATGATACAAGAGATGGTCAAAGACTGAGGACATGATACAGGAGATGGTCAGAGACTGTGGACATGATACAGGAGATGGTCAGAGACTGCAGACATGATACAAGAGATGGTCAGAGACTAAGGACATGTTACAAGAGATGGTCAGAGACTGAGGACATGATACAAGAGATGGTCAGAGACTACGGGCATTGTACAATGGATGGTCAGAGACTGCAGACATGGTACAATAGATGGTCAGAGACTATGGACATGATACAAGAGATGGTCAGAGACTGCAGACATGATACAATAGATGGTCAGAGACTATGGACATGATACAAGAGATGGTCAGAGACTGCAGACATGATACAATAGATGCAATAGATGGTCAGAGACTGCAGACATAATACAAGAGATGGTCAGAGACTATGGACACGGTACAATAGATGGTCTGAGACTGTGGACACGATACAAGAGATGGTCAGAAATTGTGGATATGATATAGGAGATGGTCAGAGACTGCAGACAATGACGTGCACAATGCTCTTGGTGCTTCCTGGGATACGCACATCACATATCCCAGTAGAAATAGAGGGGGCCTAGTGTTGCATCACAAGGACGAATGCCGACTGAACGCGGAAGAGCCACTGGGCCTCTTGATGGTGGCGTCTACAACATGGCAGCGCAGGAATGAGTGGTTGGCAGAAGGCAGATCTCAGCAGGACAATACTGGATCCTCAGGATGGGTATCTGAAATTTGCACAATACATCTCGGAATCCTAAATAGAATTGTGCTTGTGAGCTACTATGACTTAAATAATATGAATGTGGTTCACTGACACTATTACACACTCATATAACTGTGTGAAAATGCTAAAAATAAATATATAATTAGTGTCGCGCTCCACTCAATAAATGTGAACAAATTGCTATAAAGTGCTATCAGTGCTCAGTATATATATTGATATTCAAAAAATAGCATAAAATTATTATAATAAGCAAATGTGAATATAATTTTATAATTGGTTATAAATGGTCAGCACTTCTCCCTGGCAGTACTCGGGTCATTGGTTCAAATCCCAACCACAACACCACCTGCCTGGAGTTTGCATGTTCTCCCTGTGCCTGCGTGAGTTTACTCTGGTTTCCTCCCACACTCCAAAGACATGCTGGTAGGTGAATTGGCTCCTGTCTAAATTGTCCCTAGTATGTATGAATGTGAGTTAGGGACCTTAGATTGTACGCCCCTCGGGGGCGGGGACTGATGTGAATGTACAATATATATCTAAAGCGCTGCGTAAATGGATGGCGCTATATAAGTACCTGAAATAATAAATAAATAATAATAATGTGCAATAATATATTGTGTCAAATAATTTCATAAAAATTAGATTATATATGTGTATGTTCAAAAAAGTGTCCAAAAAAAATAAAATAAAAAAAAGTGTCCCAAATGATAAAAATATATATTATATAGAAATCCAATGCTGTGTCCACTCCGTGATCGTATTCCAAACAATCGGGTACACCTTTCCTATATATGGGCTCACCTTAATGTCAGCCTAACTTGTAATTAGGCTGAAACAACTTTTTGTCCTTAATTGGACAGAAGAGGGAATTTCCAGTCTTGTAAACTTCCAGAAATAAAGGTTTATGGATGTAGTGCTTCAATTTTCCCTCTGGGGGTCTCTCAGGCTTGATGATCCCTGTGTGCAGGGGTGGACTGACAACTCATGGGGTCCCCGGGCAATAGGGGATCATGGGGCCCCTGTGTCCTTGCCCAAACTCAAAAAAGCCTATGAAAAAGGTACCAGGGGCATCTCATGGGGCCCCTTACTGACCCCGGGCCCTCGGGCAGTGCTGAGTTTCCAAATGGTCAGTCCGCCCCTGCCTGTGTGTGATCAGGATGGATGGATTTCTCCCTCTGTCCTCCAGGGATCTTATATATCCTTTGTTTCCTTTCCTTTCTATCTCCATATTAAGATGCAAAATGAAAGAAAAAAGAATATAGTGCCTTATCCTTTTATAACCATTTATTAGTATAGCCCAATAATAATCTTCTCACATTTTCAATATTATGAATAAGCTTTAAAAATATATATGCTCTGTGTGTCTCTACACACTTCCTGTACTCGCTGTGATAGTATCCTGATTGCGTTGTGACGTCAGAGCCCCTCTGACGTCATGACGCAATCTGGATACTATCACGGCGATATATTTTATATATCAAATATATTTTTCTTCCATGTGGGAAGGGCCTAAGAATTTAATTAAATCCCATTGTCCCGGCAATCCAAGCTGAATCCCGGAGCCCCGTGGCGGAACACTCTCCAGCACTCGGCTCCTCTAATTAGCCTGAAGGGGAGAAGCATTGTTCTTCTGTGTCTCCCCTGCAGCTGCACTTCTCATAGCCAGCTACAGAGGAAACATTGTTTGCTTATGTCAGGAAGTCGGCGGGTACTAAAGGGCAGCACAGGGAGAAAGGAGGCGGGGCTCTGATTGAGTGTGATCAATTGGCTCTATACCAGGGAGGAGGTGGGTGCTAAAGCCCGGTGTGGCAGTGGGGGCGGGTCTATAAGACAATGCAGGCGTGGTCATTAAGGGGGGTAAATCCTCAGGAGGGCAAGTGGTTAAATGCCACCAAAAGAAATCTTTATTTGTGTGAAAAAAAATTATAAATGTTTTTATATGGGTACAGTGTTGCATGACCGCGCAATTGTCATTTAAAGTGCAACAGTGCTGAAAATTGGCCTGGGCAGGAAGGGGGTAAAAGTGCCCGGTAGGCAAGGGTTTAAACACAGGGGAGTCCCTAGATTTGGTGTCACCCGGTGCCGGAACACTTGGTGACACCCCTCTGACGATCCCCAGAGGATGGATGGGATCTGCAGATTGAGCATAATGGATTCCGATCCATTATGCTCCCCAATCCGCAGATCCCATCCATATTGGATTCTGATCCATTATTATTATTATTATACAGTATTTATATAGCGCCAAAGGGTTTGCTCAGCGCTGTACATTATAGTGGGGGACAGAACATGAGACAATACAGTAACAATACAATACACGAGGGGATCGAGGGCCCTACTCTTTCGAGCTTACAATCTAGGCGGGAGGCTCCCCAATCCTCAGATCCGATCCATCTTGGAGTCCGATCCATTATGCTCCCCAATCCTCAGATCCGTCCATCTTGGAGTCCGATCCATTATGCTCCCCAATCCGCAGATCCGTCCATCTTGGAGTCCGATCCATTATGCTCCCCAATCCGCAGATCCGATCCATCTTGGAGTCCGATCCATTATGCTCCGCAATCCTTAGATCCGATCCATCTTGGAGTCCGATCCATTATGCTCCGCAATCCTTAGATCCGATCCATCTTGGAGTCCGATCCATTATGCTCCCCAATCCGCAGATCCGATCCATCTTGGAGTCCGATCCAGTATGCTCCCCAATCCGCAGATCCGATCCATCTTGGAGTCCGATCCATTATGCTCCCCAATCCGCAGATCCGATCCATCTTGGAGTCCAATCCATTATCCTCCCAATCCGCAGATCCGATCCATCTTGGAGTCCGATCCATTATGCTCCGCAATCCTTAGATCCGATCCATCTTGGAGTCCGATCCAGTATGCTCCCCAATCCGCAGATCCGATCCATCTTGGAGTCCGATCCATTATGCTCCCCAATCCGCAGATCCGTCCATCTTGGAGTCCGATCCATTATGCTCCCCAATCCGCAGATCCGATCCATCTTGGAGTCCGATCCATTATGCTCCGCAATCCTTAGATCCGATCCATCTTGGAGTCCGATCCATTATGCTCCCCAATCCGCAGATCCGATCCATCTTGGAGTCCGATCCATTATGCTCCGCAATCCTTAGATCCGATCCATCTTGGAGTCCGATCCAGTATGCTCCCCAATCCGCAGATCCGATCCATCTTGGAGTCCGATCCATTATGCTCCCCAATCCGCAGATCCGATCCATCTTGGAGTCCAATCCATTATCCTCCCAATCCGCAGATCCGATCCATCTTGGAGTCCGATCCATTATGCTCCGCAATCCTTAGATCCGATCCATCTTGGAGTCCGATCCAGTATGCTCCCCAATCCGCAGATCCGATCCATCTTGGAGTCCGATCCATTATGCTCCCCAATCCGCAGATCCGATCCATCTTGGAGTCCAATCCATTATCCTCCCAATCCGCAGATCCGATCCATCTTGGAGTCCGATCCATTATGCTCCCCAATCCGCAGATCCGATCCATCTTGGAGTCCGATCCATTATCCTCCCAATCCGCAGATCCGTCCATCTTGCGGGGATTGTCAGCTTGCTTTAAAACTTTTCGTGGAGCTCGTGGAGAGATCAGTTAAGCTCTTATAGGTTGCAAGCCGACAATCCCATCAGGATGGATGGGATCTGCGGATTGGGGAGGATAATGGATCGGACTCCCATCCATTATGCTCAATCTGCAGATCGATTGTAGATTTCAGCTTGCTTTAAAATGTACCTTTTTTCGTGGAGCGGGTCCGGTGTCACCCCGTGTGATAGGTGTCACCCGATGCGGCACGCACCCCCTGCACCTGCCTAGGGACGCCCCTGGTTAACCTCTTCATGCAAATGTGTGGCCTCCCAGTGTCTGGGCCTTGACGCCGAGCGGCCGCACATTTGTGTGCAATTAAGAAAAACATATGTGCTGAGAGCGCGCACTGCATGCTCCCAGCACACATGTCCGGTACTCACAGAAAGGTCCCGATCTCCTCTTTTGATCGGGACCTTTCCCGATCATGTGACGTGGTCACATGACCCTAAAACCCCGCCCCGCCTCCAGGCTTCCGAAACCCTTAAAGGGCTGGGAGGCACCGGCGCCAAGGGGTCAAACACTATCCAATACCCACAGTTGATCCAGAGGATCAGGCGGCTGTAAATCCACCCGGATCACCTTTACAAAACAGGCGATCACCAGCAGAAAAAAAACAGTACCAAGACCATAGCCGCAGCTGTGGTGTGTAATACCCTGTGCTGGTTTTAATACGTACGTCGGCAAGCAAGTAGTTAAGTCAGGGCCTATTAAAACACACTTATAAAATGAAAAAAAAAAGAGTAACACTTAGGAACCCATAAAACATAAATTGTGCGTTCCCCACATAATCCCTATAAATTGGCTTCAAGGGCTTAGATGTGACCGTAGTGGGGAGTTCGTATAAAAAGAGAAGAGCGCTGTAATTGTTCAGAGCTTTGCTTCTACTTTCTTCCATAATAACTGATGAGCGTCCCGAATGTCCACACGACTTTTGTGTCAACTCGGATCAGTACAAAATAATCGTCCCGACCCCCATTATCTCGAATGCATTTCCGTGACTGACGTTGGAGGGCCGTATTTTACCACCACAAAGGACGACTCTTCAGAGTTGGCAAACAGCTACCTTTTGATGTTAATGGAAGATAATTACAGCATTTAGTTAATTGCCGAGAGTTGCGTTTCTCTCTAGAACATATTCTCGCTCTGTTCCTGCACTGCGGTCGGCTCCGTGACGTCATATATGGGGGACATTTTATGTTTTATGGTTTATATCGGTACCAGTTGTAGACTGTAGTGGAAAGTCAATGAATCAGAAGCTGCGTTTACAGCTTAACTTCTTGTCTGCCAAGGTATTTGTCATGGTCAGGGGTCAGGCTCAGACGCCAGTAGGACCAGTAGCTATAGCAGTAAAGAGGCTCCCACCGACAAGCAGGTCACCCTGGAGCAGGGGTGTAGATAAGGGGGGTCCTCCCCCACAGGAGAGTTGCCAACCATTCCAGCAGGCTGCAATCCTCAAAATTTCCATTCGCCCGCGAGTGGAAATATGGTGGAGGCGGCGAGCAGCGCTGGGACTAGGGGTGTGGGGGAGGGGTGGCAGTGGTTGTGTTGACAAGCAGTGATCTCCTGTATGGCTTTCAATGAAGCAGCTGAAAGCCGTGTGAGGGACAGGAGGAGAAGCAGCTTCCAGCTGCTTCATTGAAAGTCATACAGGAGATCGCTGCTTGTCACCAATTCCACCGCCACCCCTCCCACACACTCCTAGTCCCAGCACTGCTTGCCGCCCCCACCGCTGCACAGAATGGTTCAGTTTTCTTTCTGGCCGCCCTCCCCCTCCCTCCACCGCTGTGTTCCCGCTGCTGTGTTCTTCTCAGTGCCCAGCCCATGGAGAGAGGCTGGATCTGCTCTGCCTCCCCCTGTGCCCACCCATACTCCAGTTCGTGCAGCTTCAGAGGATGTGTGGGCGGGAAACTGAACACAACAGCCAACAGCCCTGATGAATCTGAAGGCGTCATGGTGTGTCTGACCTCCATTCCTTCCACCCCCCTCCCTTCCCTCCACCCTCCCTCCTTTCCTTCCATCCTTCCACCCCTTCCCTTCCTTCCAGCTCTCCACCCCCCTTCCTTCCATCCTTCCACCCCCCCTCTTTCCTTCCATCCCTCCACCCCCCCTCCCTTCCTTCCTTCCATCCTTCCACCTCCCTCCCTTCCTTCCACCCACCCTTCCTTCCACCCACTCCCTCCCTTCCTTCCATCCTTCCACTCCCCTCCCTTCATTCCACCCCCCTCCCTTTCTTCCACCCCCCTCCCTTCCTTCCATCCTTCCACCTCCTCTCCCTTCCTTCAACCCCCCCCTCCCTTCCTTCTATCCTTCCACCCCCCCTCCCTTTCTTTCCACCCCCTCCTTTCCTTCCATCCTTTCACCCCCCTCCTTTCCATCCACCCTTCCACCCACACCTCCCTTCTGTCCTTTCTTCCACCCACCCTTCCATTCCTCCCTCCCTTCCTTTCACCCACTCCTTTCGTCCTTCCACCTGCCCCTCGCTTCCTTCCTTCCACCCACCCCTCCCTTCCACCCTTCCTTCCTTACGTCCACCCACCCCTTCCTTCCACCCACCCACCCACCCATTCCTTCCATCCACCCCTCCTTTCCTTACACCCACCCACCCCTTCCTTCTTTCTTTCCACCCACTCCTCCCTTCCTTCCATCCACCAGAAAAAAACATTATCTACAGCCCTGCCCTGGAGGATGACATGGGGTCACCCGAGGTGTGGGGTCTAAGCACTAACTGGTATTCACTGGAGCCCCTGATGGTGGAGATGGGTTTTGCTGCATGTTACTACCAGGTTGTGGTCCTCTGGATCTTCTCACCAGGAGGTAAGCAAGTTGGGGTCCTGTAGAAAATATAACAGGTAGGGATCAAGCGGAAGCGTAGTCAAGGAACAAGCCAAAAGTTGGTAACAAGTGTTTGCAGGTTGGGATCAAGCAAAAGCGTAGTCAAAGAAAAAGCCTGTGGGGGAGCCTGACATGTGGAGGTAGGCTTCTCTTACACTCCTAGCTTAGGACCAGTCAGAGCGCCTGACTGGTCTTCCGTTGCAGGATGCCAGAGAGAAGTTCGTGCGTTTCAGGAACAGGAGATAGGCGAGTGTGCGCACCTACACATTGGCCACAAATCAATCTTCTGCACACAGGAATGCTCCTTTCCTGACACAAAGGTCGGGATCGAGCAGAAGCATAGTCAAGGAACAAGCCAAAGGTCAGGATCAAGTAGAAGTATAGTCGAGGAAAGAGCCAAAAGTCGGGATAAAGCAGAAGAGTAGTCAAGGAACAAGCCACAGGTCGGGATCAAGCAAGAGTGTAATCGAGGAACAAACCAAAGGTCGGGATCAAGTAGAAGTGTAGTCAAGGAACGAGCCAAAAGGTAGCGATCAAGCAGAAGCGTAGTCGAGGAACAAACCAAAGGTCGGGATCAAGTAGAAGTGTAGTCAAAGAACGAGCCAAAAGTCAGGATCAAGCAGAAGAGTAGTCAAGGAACGAGCCAAAAGTCAGGATCAAGCAGAAGAGTAGTCAAGGAGCGAGCCAAAAGTCAGGATCAAGTAGAAGAGTAGTCAAGGAACAAGCCAAAGGTCAGGATCAAGTAGAAGTGTAGTCGAGGAACAAGCCAAAGATCAGTAACAAGTTTTTGCAGGTTGGGATCAAGCGGAAGCATAGTTGAGGAACAATTCAAAAGTCGGTAACAAGTGGCAGTAAAGATAAGAATAGCTAAAGGTATGCAAAGGAACAAGATATTGGCTTGAGAGAGCAAAATAATCTGGCAAACAGGAAGTGCAAAGGCATGATCTAATTAGGAAGTTCATGGGAGGAGCCAGAAGTCCAAGGTTCACCAGAAACAAGGAAAGATTATTCAAGGAATCAGACAAGATGCTGTCCAGCATCTCTGGTGGCTCAGCAAGAAGAGTTACTGACGCATGTATGAAAGGCTGTGGGTTCAGATCCAGGTCTTGACAAGGTGTCACTTTGTAAGTCCTGCCACAGGTGACCAGTCCGTCTACAGAAAAATCAGTAATTGTTCAAAACCACATCTCCACCCACACAAGTGGCTACCTCCTTAACCACATCTCAACCCACACAACTGGCTACCTCCTTAACCACATCTCAACCCACACAACTGGCTACCTCCTTAACCACATCTCAACCCACACAACTGGCTACCTCCTTAACCACATCTCAACCCACACAACTGGCTACCTCCTTAACTACCGTATTTGCCGGCGTATAAGACGACTTTTTACCCCTTGAAAATCTTCTCAAAAGTCGGGGGTCGTCTTATACGCCGGTATACGGCATACTGACACTTTTTAGGGGGGCGGCGCATTGCCGCCGCCGCCCCCCCCCCTTCCCCCAATGGAAGGGACACTAAGTACAGGGGTGGGCAGCGGCTGTTTCTTACCTGGTTCCAGTCCCACGACAATCCGGTCCAGGAAGCGCGGCTGCGCCTTCAGTTCGGCCACTGGATGTTCGTGCGGCTGCTCGGCTCCGCCTCCTCACCAGTGATTGGCCGCCAGAACTGTAGCTCAGGAAAGGCACACAGGCGGCCAATCACCGGCGAGGGGGTGGAGCCGAGCGGCCCCACGAAAATCGAGTGCAGGACCAGCAGGTAAGTGGTCAGTGTAGAGGTGCTGCTGCAACCACATATGCTGGCTGCAGCAGCACCATACGAGAACAGGGTCAGCAAGTGTCAGTGGGAGGAATAGTGCCCCATCATTGGTGTCACTGATACCAATGATGGAGCACTATTCCTCCCACTGATACCAATGATGGGGCACTATTCCTCCCACTGACACCAACGATGGGGCACTATTCCTCCCACTGACACCAACGATGGGGCACTATTCCTCCCCCCCACTGACACCAACGATGGGGCACTATTCCTCCCACTGACGCCAACGATGGGGCACTATTCCTCCCCCCCACTGACATCAACGATGGGGCACTATTCCCCCCCCCCCACTGACACCAATGATGGGGCACTATTCCACCCCCCACTGACACCAATGATGGGACACCATTCCTCCCACTGACACCAATGTTGGGACACCATTCCTCCCACTGACACCAATGATGGGGCACTATTCCCCCCACTGACACCAATGATGGGGCACTATTCCTCCCACTGACACCAATGATGGGGCGCTATTCCTCCCACTGACACCAATGATGGGACACTATTCCTCCCACTGATACTAATGATGGGGCACTATTCCTCCCACTGATACCAATGATGGGGCACTATTCCCCCCACTGATACCAATGATGGGGCACTATTCCCGCCACTGATACCAATGATGGGGCACTATTCCCCCCACTGATACTAATGATGGGGCACTATTCCTCCCACTGACACCAATGATGGGGCACTATTCCTCCCACTGATACTAATGATGGGGCACTATTCCTGCCACTAATGCCAATGATGGGGCACTATTCCTGCCACTGATACCAATGATGGGGCACTATTCCTGCCACTGGTGTGCATTGGAAGAGGGGTAGTCTTATACGGCGAGTATAGCTCAAACACTAAATTTTAGCAGGAAAAGTAGGGGGGTCGTCTTATACGCCCAGTCGTCTTATACGCCGGCAAATACGGTACATCTCCACCCACACAACTGGCTACCTCCTTAACCACATCTCCACCCGCACAAGTGGCTACCTCCTTATAAAGACACTCAATGTGTGCGTTGGGATAATAGCATGCTTGCCGGTTAGCGCTTTAGAAAATTCGGCATAGGGTCCATTGGATGGCTGAGCAGATAAAGGGGCAGGAAACTGGACAGCAGAGCTCACACCAAAAGCACAACCTCCAATCCTGAAGGTGACCTTTTTTTGCACAGCAATGCAGCCACTTCAGCTCTCCACAGCAGAGATCCCTACCAATAAGTTCCACAAAGCCAGCAACAGCAACCTCTAAACTTTGACCGAGCCTCTGTTTTACTTTAGAATAAAATTAATAAAAATAAATAATAAAAATAATATATAAATATATAACAAAACAGAAGAGGTGATAAAATTGTAAGAGTTGTTGGGTGCTAAAATCCCATCAGGCCCCTTCATTAGATGCCATGACCTTTACATTCTTGCAGTTAACAAATCAACTTTAATGTTGTCCTGTTTCAAATGCCACTTTATGCATTGACACGCCTCCTTACACCCAGGGGGGCTGATTTACTAAAACCGGAGAGCGCAAAATCTGGTGCAGCTCTGCATGGAAACTAGTCAGCTTCCAGGTTTTATTGTCAAAGCTTCATTGAACAAGCTGAAGGTAGAAGCTGAATGGCTGCCATGCACAGCTGTACTGTTGATATATTGGTGAGGGGTACACTGAACACCTTGGGTGCTATTGTGCTATGTGCTGGGTGTCCAGTGCGCCCCTGCGCCGAATAATGGCTACATCCTGGGAAGGTGTCATATGATGTCCTCCCAGAACGCGCCCTCTCGCGCACCCCCAGCAGCACACACCCGGCGATCTCCATGATCACTGTGTCCTACGGACACAGCTGATCACGTGATGTGGTAAAAGGCCAATCACAGCGGCCTTTTACCACGTAATCAGCCGTGTCCAATGACACAGCAGATCACCAGTAAATACAGTTGCCGGTTATCGGCTGCACTTTCCTTGCACTGTCACAGCACGAGGGAAGTACTGCTGATAACTGACAATTGTCAGAGGATGGATCGGCACCGATCATCAAGGCACTGATCATCAGTGTCCTGATGATCAGTGCCCAGCAGTGCCACCCACAAGTGCCCAGCAGTGCCACCCACCTGTGCCCATCAGTGCCTAGTAGTGCCACCCACCTGTGCCCAGCAGTGCCACCCACCAGTGCCCAGCAGTGCCCGCCATCAGTGCTGCCCATCAGTGCCACCCATTAGTGCCCAACAGTGCCGCCAGTCAGTGCTGTCAGTCAGTGCCACCCATCAGTCCCCATCAGTGCCACCCATAAGTTGCGCCTATCAGTGCCCATCATTGTTGCATATCAGTGCATCATCATCAGCGCCGCCTCATCAGTGCCAGCTCATCAGTGCCGCCTATCAGTGCTGCCTATCAGTGCCCATTAGTGCTGCCTATCCCTGTCACCTCATCAGTGTCACCTATCAGTGCCCATCAGTGTCGCCTATCAGTGCCCATCAATGCTGCCTATCAGTGCTGCCCATCAGTGCAGCCTCATCAACGCACATCAGTGAAGGAGAAACATTACCTATTTGCTAAATTTTATAATAGAAACAAAGAAAAACTTTTTTGTTCAAATTTTTTGCTCTTATTTTGTTTATGGCACAAAAAATAAAACCCCAGCAGGGAGTACATACCACCAAAAGAAAGCTCTATTTGTGTAAAAAAATTGATTAAAAAATAATTTCATATGGGTACAATGTTGCATGACCGCGCAATTGTCATTCAAAGTGTGACAGCGCTGAAAGCTGAAAATTGGCCTGGACTGGAAGGGGGTAGAAGTGCCCGGTAGGCAGGAAGGGGGTAGAAGTGCCCGGCAGGCAGGAAGGGGGTAGAAGTGCCTGTTAGGCAGGAAGGGGGTAGAAGTGCCCTGTAGGCAGGAAGGGGGTAGGAGTGCCCGTTGGGCAGGAAGGGGGTAGGAGTGCCCGTTGGGCAGGAAGGGGGTAGATGTGCCCGATGGGCAGGAAGGGGGTAGAAGTGCCCGGCAGGCAGGAAGGGGGTAGAAGTGCCCGGTAGGCAGGAAGGGGGTAGAAGTGTCCTGTAGGCAGGAAGGGGGTAGAAGTGTCCTGTAGGCAGGAAGGGGATAGAAGTGCCTGTTAGGCAGGAAGGGGGTAGAAGTGCCTGTTAGGCAGGAAGGGGGTAGAAGTGCCCTGTAGGCAGGAAGGAGGTAGGAGTGCCCGGTGGGCAGGAAGGGGGTAGAAGTGCCCGGTAGGCAGGAAGGGGGTAGAAGTGCCCGGTAGGCAGGAAGGGGGTAGAAGTGCCCGGTGGGCAGGAAGGGGGTAGAAGTGCCCGGTAGGCAGGAAGGGGGTAGAAGTGCCCGGTAGGCAGGAAGGGGGTAGAAGTGCCCTGTAGGCAGGAAGGGGGTAGAAGTGCCCAGTGGGCAGGAAGGGGGTAGAAGTGCCCGTTAGGTGAGGGGTTAAGGAGGGATGGGCTCCCTCCAGGAATACCTGCCCTCAGTCTACCCATTTTTATATACGTGCTTCTACTATGGAGGCTCTCAAAATGTATAAAGTTAGGAACTGCAGATAATACTGGGGTGCCGTGAAGTGGCCTCTGCAGCTTACACATGTATTTGCAAATGTGTGCAGACCAAACCGCTCTTTAACGTGAACTGTTAGACAGGATAATTTGGTTGGTTGCACACTGGTTGGTAAGTTGAGCTTTTGAATTTTTTCTTGTGCTCCTAGCTGGAAAGGCCAGTCATAGGTGGCGGCGGTTGCCATTTGCACATAGTAAACAAGTTGTAGTGGCCCAAAACTGCCACTAGATGGCAGCTTACTACAAAATAATAATATGCAGTTTGATACAACACAAAAAATATGTGTACAGTCATGCAGGATAATGACCCAAAGCACATGTCAAAAAGCCCCCAGAAATGGTGTCAGACAAAGCGCTGGAGAGGACTGAACTGGCCAGCAATGAGTCCAGATCTCCATCCCATAGAGCTCCTGTGGAGAGATCTCAGAACAGCAGTTGGGAAAAGGAACCTTCCAATCTGAGAGACCTGGAGCAGTTGGTGAAATATTAAATGGAGGGTGCCAATAATTTTGTCCGGTCCGTTTTTTGCGTGGAATGGGTCAGATTTGGATTTTTGTTTCTGCACTTTTTTGTGTCATAGCAATTCAGACAAAAGAAGTAAACATGAGAATGCCGAAAAGTTTGTAATTGCAACAATTTTTTGGATGAAGTGGTGCGTTAATTGACAGAAATGCAGGGTGGGGGGGGGGACAAGATTTTTTGCTATGACTGTAAGTGGGGTAGAACAATTGTATTTAACCATTAGCTGCCCGGCCTGTAGCCGTTTGGCGGCGGCAAAAATGCTTCACCTTTCCGGGTGCACGCCATTTGGCGTGCTCCCGTACATGCGCAGTTCGCGCGGTTGCAGTGCCGTGCAGCGGCACGATCTGTCACTGTTACTATGGGAACATTGTACTACTTTGGTCATAGTAAAATATGAAAAAAAAAATCTTAAAAAAAATAAAAAATTTAATAAAAAATTCAAAATAATAAAAAAATAAAAAAAATAAAAAAAAAATATATATATATATTTTTTCATACTGTCACCAGTCAGTGTCCCTGATCACCGCCATGCCAGTTATATGATGACGCTGTACTGCACTGGTGACAGTATGTAAAAAAAAAAATAGTGAAAATAATTTTTTTAATTTTTTAATTTTCCGAAAAATTATGACAAAAAAAATACAACTTCAAAAAACTCGCCATGCCTCTTATGAAGTACGTCGGACTGTCTACTCTGCAAAAAGGGGTCATATGGGGGATATCTGTACCGTCCTGACATTTGGGGGATATCTGTACCGTCCTGACATTTGGGGGATATCTGTCCCGTCCTGACATTTGGGGGATATCTGTACCGTCCTGACATTTGGGGGATATCTGTCCCGTCCTGACATTTGGGAGATATCTGTCCCGTCCTGACATTTGGGGGATATCTGTCCCGTCCTGACATTTGGGGGATATCTGTACCATTCTGACATTTGGGGAATATCTGTACCGTCCTGACATTTGGGGGATATCTGTCCCGTCCTGACATTTGGGGGATATCTGTACCGTCCTGACATTTGGGGGATATCTGTCCCGTCCTGACATTTGGGGGATATCTGTACTGTCCTGACATTTGGAGGATATCTGTACCGTCCTGACATTTGGGGGATATCTGTACCGTCCTGACATTTGGGGGATATCTGTACTGTCTTGACATTTGGAGGATATCTGTACCGTCCTGACATTTGGAGGATATCTGTAGCGTCCTGACATTTGGGGGATATCTGTACCGTCCTGACATTTGGGGGATATCTGTGCTGTGCTGACATTTGGGGGATATCTGTCCCATCCTGACATTTGGGGGATATCTGTCCCATCCTGACATTTGGGGGATATCTGTCCCGTCCTGACATTTGGGGGATATCTGTACCGTCCTGACATTAGGGGGATATCTGTCCCATCCTGACATTTGGGGGATATCTGTCCCATCCTGACATTTGGGGGATATCTGTCCCATCCTGACATTTGGGGGATATCTGTCCCGTCCTGACATTTGGGGGATATCTGTACTGTCCTGACATTTGGGGGATATCTGTACCATCCTGACATTTGGGGGATATCTGTACTGTCCTGACATTTGGAGGATATCTGTACTATTCTGACATTCTTGGACCTCAAGAAATTAGATTGGCTGTCAGTACTTCAGGATTGATCAATAATCAGATCTATACCATAGTTTGTGAACTCTATAACTTTCCTACAGACTAAATAATACATCCTAATTTGGGTTATTCTCACCAAAGACATGGAGCAGAATACATCTCGGCCTAAATTTATGAAGAACAATTATTTATTTACAAACTTTTATAACAGAAACAAAGAAAAACGTGTTTTTTTTCAAAATGTTTGGTCTTTTTTCGTTAATTTAGCAAAAAAATAAAAACCCCAGCGGTGATTAAATACCACCAAAAGAAAGCTCTAGTTGTGTGAAGAAAAAGATAAAATATTAGTTTGGGTACAATGTTGTATGACCGCGCAATTGTCATTCAAAGTGTGAGAGCGCTGAAACCTGAAAAATGGCAGGAAGGGGGAAAATTGCCCGGTATGGAAGCGGTTAACAAATGGTAGCTAATTGACGATCATCTCTCATTGCTCCAAATTCTGTAACTGACTGAAAGATGAAATCTCATTGGTTGCTATGCATTAAATACTCACCATTGCTGTTGTTTTACATGGTCCCGTCGGGTTTTATTATATTTCTTTCTTTCAGACGGTACGCTCTAGTTTGTTGCCTTGTTTTCTTGCTTGTTTATGAAAACAGTTTGTTTCCAATTTCCCGAATTGTACGGTACGTGTGAAGAAAATGCGCTGGTTATATCAGGCTGCTCCGCGGACTATCACATTCCGAGGGAATAATGAAGAAAAAGTGCATTTTGTTTATTTCAGTTCCAGAACGTAGAGTCTGAAGTCTTTTGCTGTTTTGGGCAGACGGTTTCCATGGTAACTCTAGGGGCAGTAGGACTCCGAATGATGGAAGGCGATGCAAATAACAAGGCAATTAAGGCTGAATATTAAGGCAAGTAATTACCACCGGGATATAAACGCTCGATCATAATCCAAATGTACGGCATTCCAAAAACTGCATCTTCCCCATATTTTTGACTCCCTGGTGCTCTTTTTTAGAAGCTCTTCAATATAAAGTCAGCGATGGGTTGATTTTTTGACTAGTTAATGGAAATGAACGTACAGTACACTATATACTGTAGGAAAGTGGAGCAATGCAGCGCCCTCCTACATAGGCTGCTAGATAGGTTGGGTAAATTTAGTTTTTTTGGCTCCCCTATAATCAGTGAAGCGGTTTGTGATTACTTTGGGCTGTTCTAGGTTTCACTGGCTGCAGGTTCCACTACTTCCCCCTGCCTTCTGGAGGATTCTAGAACAGAGTGGGCTGGTAGAGGCAAAACTACAGCCTGAATATTTATGTGGTCTCAACCAAACCCTGGGGGAGGATGCCCAGTAGGTGGTTGAGGAGTGCATAAGTAGTCTAGGGCCTGTGTTTTTGTCCAGAAGGAGAAGTTCCCACCCTGAGGGGCTGCTGTCCTTCTAGGTAGTGCAGCTGAAGGTCTTACAGGAGCTCATTGAGGTCCCAGCTAAGCTAGAGCTGGGGGAGGGGCTTCTGAGAATAGCTGGAGTGGATCATTAGATTTCACTGAGGATCTGGTCTGGAGGGTTCAAGGGAGAAATGGCTGATATTGAAAGGAGGCATCCAAGTATCCAGGGACATTCTGAGTACAGACCTGAGTGTAGGATCCTAATGACTGTGTGCTGCTACTATCCCTTGTGCATCAGTGCTGTGGGCAGACGAAACAAAATGGCAGTTTTTTGGTAAAGCCCATCATTCTACTGTTTCAGAAAAAGCAATGAGGCCTGTAAAGAAAAGAATCCAGTCCCTCCAGTCACACAAGGTGGGGGTTTCACTGATGTTTTGCTTCTTCAGGCACTGGATGTCTTGACCATGTGCATGGCATTATGAAATCTGAAGACTACCAAAGAATTCTGGGGTGCAATATAGAGCCCAGTGTCAGAAAGTTGGGTCTCCGTCAGAGGTCATGGGTCTTCCAGTAGGACAATGACCCAAAGCACATGTCAAAAAGCCCGCAGAAATGGTTTCAGACAAAGCGCTGGAGAGAACTGAATTGATCAGATCCAGATCTCAATCCCATAGAGCTCCTGTGGAGAGATCTCAGAACAGCAGTTGGGAAAAGGAACTCTTCCAATCTGAGAGACCTGGAGCAGTTGGAGAAATGTCCTCAGTGAGGGGCTGCTGTCCTTCTAGGTAGTGCAGCTGAAGGTCTTACAGGAGCTCATCGAGGTCCCAGCTAAGCTAGAGCTGGGGTAGGGGCTTCTGAGAATAGCTGGAGGTGATCATTAGACTTCATTGAGGATCTGGTCTGGAGAGTTCAAGGGAGAAATGGCTGATATTGGAAGGAGGCATCCAAGTATCCAGGGACATTCTGAGTACAGAACTGAGTTTAGGATCCTAGTGACTGTGTGCTGCTACTATCCGTTGTGCATCAGTGCTTGAGTTGTTTGAATTGGGACCAATTTATGGAGTCCCAGTGCTGCGGATTCCCTTAGTTGCTATTGGAGGGACTAGGAATCTTTAGCCAAGTGTAGAGCGTCCTCTTCTTTGTGTAGCACCCTCCTAGTTAGCTAGGAAGAGCTAGTTGATTATTGTTTTTCAGTCAGAAGGCTGATTAGCAGCCTGGGCAATAGTCAGCTGGGTAAAATTCAGGTCAGGGTTGAGAGGCTCTGCAGAACAGTTCCCTGACACCTCCCCCTGATCTAGAAACTTGGAGGAGTCTCTAGAACTCAGTGGGCGGGGATGAGGAGGAGCTGGTCTGCACTCCTAGGGGATCCTGACCAATTCCCAAGCAGGAGACTTGGCATAGGGTCAGGAGAGCCCTAAAACTGGCTGATCCTTGTCAGCAACAGGGAAGTTTGGGTGGAAGATGTGTGGAAACTGAGATGCAGGAGCATGGGAGGGGGTCAAGTGAGAAGGGGCCTACCCACAGGCAGGGTGCTGTAAAGGAGGATCGCTCAGCCTCACCGGCCCCCAGAGCAAGGACCACCTATAGAACCAGGAAAGGAGGCAGCCGAGCAGAAGGCCTGAAGGCAGCCATCTACCTAAATCTGCTCACAGGACAGAGACTGAGTGAGTAGTCCTACACCCCCTGGACCAAATGAGGAAAACAGAGCTCTCTGGTGGGAAACCTGATTAGCTCTTCACCTGGGACTTTTTCAGTTAAGGTTGGCAGGCACTGGATTCCCTTTCCCAGGGATTCCCTCAAGCAGCTGGATTAAGAACAGGATTATCTGGAGTCTGGGGTGGTACACCAGGAGAGGCTGGAGAACTCTCCAGGAGATCATTTTTGCTGTAAAGAGACTTGTACATAGTTGCTAAGGAGTTTGTCCTCAGTGGCAGTTCCATTTGGCATCTCTACACCCCTTACCCTATCCAAGTTCATCATCCCTTAATAAAGCATAAAAAAAAGAACAAGCTTGAGGACTGTTTACTGACTCTGGATGCAAGTCTGTGTGAAAAAATGCGTGTTGTCTGCCTTTGCACAACTATAGGGGGACCCAAATCTTTAGCAACTCCTAAGGGGGTAGTACTACATTTCTGCACTGTTACTGGGGCATCCCACTGCTCCCTGCACCCCATCCAAGCTTTTCAGCAATAAATCTCAAAAAGACAAGAAAGAGCGATTGTTGCTGTGTGCCTGGCCGCTGCTACACTAGCTTGAGAAAAGAACATGGGACACATCAGCGGGCCCCTTCAGGGGTGAGCGCTATAGGAACAGAAGATTAGCTCCCCATCCCCAGTCCAGAGAAATGATCAGGCCTCATGCAGGTGTAGCGCCCTCCTAGGTAGGTTACTCGGATGGTAGGTAAATATAGTTATTTTCGGCTCCTGTGTAATCATTGGAGAAGATATTGATTTCTCTGGGCTGCACTTCATCTCACAGGCTGAAGGTTTGATTGCTTCCCCCTGCTGTCTGGTGGCATCTAGAACATGGAGAGCTGAGAGAGGCAAATGCACAGCTTAAATACTCCTCCTGACCTCTGAACTCAGCATCACTTACTACTGACCTCTGAACTCAGCATCACTTACTACTGACCTCTGAACTCAGCATCACCTACTACTGACCTCTGAACTCAGCATCACTTACTACTGACCACTGAACTCTGCCTTGCTTACTACTGACCTCTGCCTCGCTTACTACTGAACTCTGCCTCACTTTCTACTGACCTCTGAACTCTGCATCACTTACTACTGACCCCTGAACTCTGCCTCGCTTTCTACTGACCTCTGAACTCTGCCTCACTTACTACTGACCTCTGAACTCTGCCTCACTTACTTCTGACCTCTGAACCCCTCCTCACTTACTACTGACCTGTGAACTCTGCATCACTTACTACTGACCTCTGACTTGCTTTCTTCTGACCTCTGAACTCTGCTTCACTTACTTCTAGCCTTTGAACTCTGCCTCAATTTCTTCTGACCTCTGAACTTCAACTCGCTTACTACTGAACTCTGAATTTCGCCTCACTTACTTCTGACCTCTGAATTTCGCCTCACTTACTTCTGACCTCTGAATTTCGCCTCACCTTCTTCTGACCTCTGAACTTCGCCTCACTTCTGACCTCTGAACTTTGCCTCACCTTCTTCTGACCTCTGAACTTCGTCTCACTTACTTCTGACCTCTGAACTCTGGTTCACTTTCTACTGACCCCTGACACCCTGACGAAGCTGGGGTTCTCAGTGAAACATGTTGGTGTTTTGTAGAGGCACGTCTGACATCAGCCATCTTGCCTAATGTTCCTCCTATCTTCACCAAGCATCTGGAAGCAATTGAGGCATTGGCATTTTAAGCCTTTTTGGGTCTGTTTGGCTATAATTGCCCGGCTTGATGGCCGTGTTACCCAGCAGCAGGATGGATCAATCAGACCTGCAGCGACCAGGTACCAGGTTTAGTTGTCATCTCCAGACACACCGAGGACGTTTTTGTGTGTGTGGGACGTTAAGGAGGACAGCTCCCGCACCTCTGCTACATGGCTATGTTATGCTGCCTGTCATCTCCCCCTCTACTCTATTTGCCGGCTCTGATTTATGCTGCTGTGCAGGGCCATCAGGACTCCTGTAGAGGGCCCGGGCCCCATCACTTAACAAGGGGGCCCGGCCAGCCGGCAACTTCAAGCACATGTTCCTTACAGGGGCAGACTGACCATTCAGTCAGGGGGGCCCATGAGGGGCTCTGTCACTGCACCTCCACCAGTTGCGGGGCACTGTTCATACTCCACCAAACTTTCCTGCAGAGCGGCCTCTGCTCACGGTGCTCTTACCAGCAGTCCAATTTCCTATCAGTCCAGGTTCTAGATCGGTGAAATGTGATCGGTTCCCCCATCCTCCCCGACCACACAGACCCCTTACATGAAGAGCGGAGAGCCCGGTGTCCGGCCACAGAACAGGGAATGCCCCCTCTGGGAGAGCCATGCATTACAAGCCCCACCTTATTTGCAGCCTGGCCAGTGGCCACTCACCGGCCACTGGGATCACTGCCCTGGCTCAGCAGCCCCGATCTCCCATTCATTCTACTGTGTCCCTGGCTGGGAAGATCCAAAGATGATCCTGTGTGTCCATGGAGGATGATCGCCCCACAGTCCTGTGATAGGGGCTATGGGGGCGGCAGATTTAAGTATACAGAACACAGCAGCAGCTCTACATCCCGACTGCCCGAGCCTACAAGACAGCAGCCTGGGGCCAGAATTATGAGTAGCAGACACACTGACCCAACTCTCTCTCACCTCTCTCTTTCTCGTCTCCCCTCTCTCTCTCACCCCCTCTTTCATCTCACTCTCTCAGCCCCCTCTCACTACCCCTCTCTCTCTCACCCCCTCTTACTCCCCCTCCCTCACCCCCTCTCTCTCACCCCCTCTTTCATCTCACTCTCATCCCCTCTCACTTCCTCTCTCTCTCACCCCTCTCACTAACCCCCTCTCTCTCACTCTCACCCCCTCTCACTTCCTCTCTCTCTCACCCCTCTCACTGCCCCTCTCTCTCACCCCCTTCTCACTCCCCCTCTCTCACCCCCCCTCTCTTACTCCTCTCTCTCTCTCTATACACACACACACACTGCATGTTGAAATGCGTTTTTATTACAAAATATATGAAAATTATTTTTAAAAATACATTTAAAATATACTGTGTGTCTTTAAAAATGCAAATCTGCATTTTTAGAAGGCATTTACAAATATATGTAAAAATACATGTTAAAATGGCCTTTTTTATCTGTTTAAAAAATGAAGAATATATTTAAAAAATGCATATTTTTAAAAATATATATTTTTTAAAATATATTCTTCAGATTTTTTTCTTCCATGTGGGCTGCTTCCTGGCTCCTGTAGACACACTGAGTGTCTGGGTGGATTACATTCACTTACTTTTATGCATCTTGAAGGTTGCCACTTGTGATTTTAATATTATTATACAGTATTTATAAAGCGCCAATAGTTGGCTCAGCGCTGTACATTACAAAGGGGGACAGAACATGTGACAGAACAATACCAATACAATGCAAAACATGAGGGGATCGAGGGCCCTGCTCCTTGGAGCTTACAATCTAGGAGGGAGGGGATGATGGTACAGGAGGAGAAAGCTGTGGGGGATGGAGTGGTAGGAAGAGTGGAGGAGGTTGACAGGTTAGCAGGGGGTGGGGTAGGCTTCCCTGAAGAGGTGGGTTTTCAGGGTGTGCCTAAAGGAGAGGAGAGCAGGTGATAATCTGATGGGTTGGAGCAGGGAGTTCCAGAGGATGGGTGACACTCTGGAGAAGTCCTGGAGGCGGGCATGGGAGGAGGAGACCAGGGAACTAGAGCGAAGGAGGTCTTGTGAGGAGCGGAGTGTGCGTGCTGGGCGGTACTTGGATATTAGGTCAGTGATGTAGTTCGGGGCAGTGTGGTGGACAGCTTTGTACGTCAGTGTTAGGATTTTGAATTTGATCTGTTGCGCAATCAGGAGCCAGTGGAGGGATTGGCAGAGGGGGGTGGAGGACACTGAGTGGAGGTCAGTGGAGGGATTGGCAGAGGGGGGTGGCGGAGACGGAGCGGTTGGAAAGGTGAATGAGTCTGGCAGCCGTATTCAGGATGGACTGAAGCGGGGATAGCCAGCGGCGAGGCAGGCCAGTGAGGAGGGAGTTGCAGTAGTCGAGTCGTGATATGATGAGGGAGTGGATGAGCTGTTTAGTGGTTTCTGGGGTTAGGAACGTGCGGATTTTGGCGATGTTGCGGAGGTGGAGTCTGCACGAGCTTGTTAAAGATTGGACTTGAGGATTGGAAGGATAGGTTGGAGTCCAGAATGACACCAAGTACTCTGGCCTGCGGGGCGGGTTTGGACATGATGGAGAAGTCAATGGGGGGTGGGGTCCAGGCTGGGGGGAAGACAAGAAACTCGGTTTTGGAGAGGTTCAGTTTAAAGAAGTGGAGCGACATCCAGTCTGATATGTCGCTCAGTAGGTGTGTGATTCGGGCGGAGACCGAGGGGGTGAGGTGGGGGGTGGAGACTGAGGGGGTGAGGTGGGGGGTTGAGAGATAGATTTGTGTGTCGTCGGCATAGAGGTGGTAGTTGAAGCCGTGAGAGTGTATGAGTTGGCCAAGGGAGGAGGTGTAGATGGAGAAGAGAAGGGGCCCGAGGACAGAGCCTTGAGGAACCCCAACAGAGGAGTGAGGGGGAGGTGGTAGCGTTGTAGGTAACGCTGAAAGAGCGTTGTGACAGGTAGGATGAGAGCCAGGAGAGAGCAGAATCTCTGAGGCCGAGGGAGTGTAGTTTTTTGAAGAGGAGGGGGTGGTCGACTGTGTCGAAGGCCGCAGAGAGGTCAAGGAGTAGGAGCACTGAATAGTGGCCATTAGCTTGGCGGTTAGCAGGTCGTTGGAGAGTTTGAGTAAGGCGGTTTCGGTAGAGTGTAGGGGACGGAAGCCGGACTGTAGGGGATCAAGGGGGTTGTTGTCGTTGAGGTGAGTTACTGCACTTAGTTGATGCCCTCTGCTTTTTCCTTTGAAGGAAGTTGCAGCTTGCAGGGATTCCTAATAACAAAAACATACATTTTAGAATATAGCTGAAACTTCCCCCGGCATATTTTATATTCTGAATTATATCACTGATATAATTTTTTTTTTTCTCAATCCCTTCTAACATTCTGCTTAAACTTTGTGATTTGTAATAGTACTGCTTAGACCTTGAAGAAGGAGACATACCCCGAAAGCTTGTCCTCAAAATTGTATGTTAGTGCAAATAAAAAAAGTATCACGGACAGTACTCAATTGTTTCTATCACTGATAGAAAAAATGTATTAAAGCGTGTGAATACCAGAATTCTGCGTATATACAGGTTGTGAGAAGTGAAATAATAAAGAAAATATCCCGGCTGTACTCTGTATTAGTATACGTATAAGGCTTCCTGATAGGCAGTTTAGTACATCTTGTATAAAGGATATGAATAATTTGTATGGTCTATTTTCAATTAAAAATGTTTTCTCCAACCGCTCTATTATATAACAAGCATGTCCTTGAACAAGTTCCCTGACTGCAGGGAGCGCGTTCTTTATTTGTTGTGCAACCTTTTAGAAAAAGTTGTATTCATATTTAGAGTTACAAGGTTTTCTTTTTGTTTGTAGTGGGTGGGTAAGACTCCATCAAAAAGAAGCATTTTTTGACATTCCACTCACAAATACACTCACCGGCCACTCTATGAGGTCCACCTTGCTAGTCCCGGGTTGGACCGCCTTTTGACTTCATTCTTCATGGCGTAGATCCAACAAGGTGTTGGAATTGTTCCTCAGACATTTTGGTCCATATTGATATGATAGCATCACGCGGTTGCTGCAGATTTGTCGGCTTCACATCCATGATGGGAGTTTTCCGTTCAAAGGTGCTCTATTGGATGGAGATCTGGTGACTGTGGAGGCCATCGGAGTACAGTGACCTCGTTGTCATGTTCCAGAAACCAGCTAAAGATGATTGGAGATTTGTGACATGGAGCATTATCCTGCTGGAAGGAGCCATCAGAAGATGGGGGCACTGGAGTCATGAAGGGAAGGACATGGTCAGCAACAATACTCAGGTAGGCCGTGGCATGCTCAACTAAGAGGCCCAAAGTGTGCCAAGAAAATCTCCCCCACACCATGACACCACCACCACCAGCCTGAACTGTTGATACAAGGCAGGATGGATCCCCACACCATGACACCACCACCACCAGCCTGAACCGTTGATACAAGGCAGGATGGATCCCCACACCATGACACCACCACCACCCTGAACCACTGATACAAGGCAGGATGGATTCAGCACACCATGACACCACCACCACCAGCCTGAATTATTGATATAAGGCAGGATAGATCCACCACACCATGACACCACCATCACCAGCCTGAACCATTGATACAAGGCAGGATGGATCCACCACACCATGACACCACCACCACCAGCCTGAACCGCTGATACAAGGCAGGATGGATCCACCACACCATGACACCACCACCACCAGCCTGAACCGCTGATACAAGGCAGGATGGATCCACCACACCATGACACCACCAGCCTGAACCATTGATACAAGGCAGGATGGATCTAGCACACCATGACACCACCACCACCAGCCTGAATCATTGATACAAGGCAGGATGGATCCACCACACCATGACACCACCACCACCAGCCTGAACCGCTGATACAAGGCAGGATGGATCCACCACACCATGACACCACCACCACCAGCCTGAACCATTGATACAAGGCAGGATGGATCCACCACACCATGACACCACCACCAGCCTGAACCATTGATACAAGGCAGGATGGATCTAGCACACCATGACACCACCAGCCTGAACCATTGATACAAGGCAGGATGGATCTAGCACACCATGACACCACCAGCCTAAACCATTGATACAAGGCAGGTTGGATCCCCCACACCATGACACCACCACCACCAGCCTGAACCATTGATACAAGGCAGGATGTATCCATGCTTTCATGTTGTTTACTCCAAATTCTGACCCTACCATCTCAATGTCGCAGCTGAAATCCAGACTCATCATACCAGGCAACATTTTTCCAATCTTCTATTGTTCAATGTTTTTGATCCTGTGTGAATTGTAGCCTCTGTTTCCTGTTCTTAGCTGACAGGAGTGGCACCCGGTGTGGTCTTCTGCTGCTGTAGCCCATCTGCTTCAAGGTTGGACGTGTTGTGCATTCAGAGATGGTATTCTGCATACCTTGGTTGTAACAAGTGGTTATTGGAGTTACTGTTGCCTTTCTATCATCTCCAACCAGTCTGCCCATTCTCCTCTGACCTCTGACCTCAACAAGGCATTTTCCTCCACACAACTGCCGCTCACTGGATATTTTCTCTTTTTCGGACCATTCTCTATAAACTCTAGAGATGGTTGTGCAGGAAAATCCCAGTAGATCAGCAATTTTTTAAGTACTCAGACCAGCCCGTCTGGCACCAACAACCATGCCACATTCAAAGTCACTTAAATCCCCTTTCTTCCCCATTCTGATGCTCGGTTTGGACTTCAGCAAGTCGTCTTCACCACGTCTAGATGCCTAAATGCATTGAGTTGCTTCCATGAGATTGGCTGATTAGCAATTTGTGTTAGCAAGCAGTTGAACAGGTGGACCTAATAAAGTGGCCAGTGAGTGTCTATATATATATATATATAGTGCAAAAGTCTTAGGCAGGTGTGAAAAAATGCTGCAAATGTGGGTGTAGGAACTTTTTTTTTTTTGTTAATAATTGAACTGGATGGACGTTTGTTTTTTTT